>NC_055992.1:60385922-60688952 GCF_018446385.1 Zingiber officinale
ATATAACCTAGCCTTAGAAGCCAAAGATATAATTGGTTCATTTTCGAAGGTTACTTTCTCTTAAAGTTAGAAGATGTGTTACTAATTTCCATTTGTTGCATCGTGAGAGTTATTGGATTTATAAATTGCCAACCAACGTACCAGAACAGATAACTTCCCTCTTTTTCTAAATAACAACTTTGTTATTTAAAAGAGGTAGAATATCAAGTTCTTTGAATAGTTTAGAAACTGAAAACTAGTTCTTTCTAAACTTGGTGTGTAAAGACAATTACTCAAAAATCCATGTTTTATTCTTATCAAAAGATAAACATCTCCCACTGCAACCATTTTTACAGTAGTGCCCATGTAGACGGTGTTTTAATTTTCATTTAGTTGCCGGGTTTCCTGGAACCCTGCAATGAATTGCGGACATGATTAATGGCATCTGTATCTACACTCCAGGTTCTGGTAGATAACACCACTAAACATGTTTCAACTAATGAATTAAATACACCTATATTGTTCTTAGTTCTAAGAAGACAGTCTACCTTAATGTCCAAGTCCTATTTCCAATCATTACAATTGAGATTACTAAGTCTTTCTTATAGTATGACTACTAGGGGATTGACAAACATTTTAAATCCTAAGAATCACAAAAATACTTGGTCAAGATCAACTCCTTAAAAATTCCCCATGAATTTTGTATGCCACGATAGTGTGGACGTATACAAAATCGAAGAGGAGATTTTATTCATTAATTTTATTATCTCATCAACTTTACTTTATGACGAATAAAATTAATAGTTGATCTGTCTTTGATCAAATATTTGGTCAAAAACTTTTGAATTTAAAAAAAAATATTGAGTCCTCAAACAATATTATTTAAATTCACCAACACCTCAAACACCGTGAATTTTGCATGCCACGTTAGTGTGGATGTATACAAATTCAACATTTGTAAAAGGAGGGTTTTAACCCATTAATTTTATTATCTTGTCAACCTAACTTTTTGACAAATAAAATTAATAGTTGGTATCATTTGGTCACACAAATAATAGTAGTGACTCCGATGGGGAGGATACTATTAGATGTGTCTAAGTGTATACCATTACTTGACACTAAGTCCATTAATAAGATTATGCCCATTCCGTTGGGGAAGATCACATGCTCTTAATTAACTTCCTATAGTCATCCAAAAATGGAAGTCTGTTCTAGTGATCCACAAATAAGCTCATCCGTTATGGAGGAAGGTACTCAGAGCCAACGCGCAAGCTTGTTTGTATCACTTACAAACCAGTAATGGAGACCATGAGATTTACTTAAAAATCTCTCTCCCACTTAGTTATTTATAAATGAGGAATTTTAACTATGCTAGCCTACTAAATATGTAAACTAACATGCACACACAGCACAATATAAAAGCAATAAATAGAAAATCTAATTTTCAACTATTATGGCTTTTATCTCTTGTTGTCCTCCGTGTGTTGTCATCCCAAGCTGCTGCCATATTTGGCCACTACCACCGGGTCTAGCTGTCGCATCCATCTTGCTCCTAGTTCCGCTGCGCCTCTGGTCCTTAGAAGGTTCCACGCTTTGCAAGATTCGATCCGCGACATAAATAGAATTTTACATTTTGATCCTATATTCCTCGAAGGAATGTACATGTAAACTAGATCGAACATAAAATAAAATTTACATCCATCGATCATATATTCCATAAAAGGAATGTACATGTAACTAGATCAAAAATAAAATCCTAATAAAACTAAATACAGCTCCTGCTGTATTTTATAATACAATCATGCACACACAATAAAATGCCCTTGACATGTCCAAGGGTCCAATCACACACATAATAACTATAAGCCATAATAGTTGGATCCTGCATCCACAAAGTTAGCACATCCTACTATTAACCTGCCTAAATTATGTATGACATGTGCATAATTAAACTAATACCAAATACACA
This sequence comes from Zingiber officinale, assembly GCF_018446385.1. Taxonomy (NCBI): domain Eukaryota; kingdom Viridiplantae; phylum Streptophyta; class Magnoliopsida; order Zingiberales; family Zingiberaceae; genus Zingiber; species Zingiber officinale. Next base: position 60,387,871 of record NC_055992.1, read on the forward strand.
GAGGCAAAACCCTAGCTCTGATACCAATTGTTGATTGCTACTCAGAAAACCTAGAGGCTCCACTGTACAAAAATTTTGTACAAAGGTCTGAACCTTTTCCTAGCTACCATGTGTTCTTTTAAATTAAATTTTGGATCGCCTGCGGAACTTAACACGTTTGATCCAAAACATAATCTATTCATTCTTTTAGGTTTTGACTTGGGTCTCCTGCGGAACTTAACACGTTCGACTCAAATCACCTTAAGTTATTAATTCCATTAAATATTAATTTCCATAATTGGTTCCCAGTACTGACGTGACGAGGCACATGACCTTCTTGGATATGGGAGCAACCACCACCGACTAGACAAAACCTTTTATGGAAAGCTAATATTTAATTTCCTAAAATAACTTTAGATTAACCGAAAAGAACAATCAAATCACAAGGAAAAAAAAATAAAAGAACACAACATCGAAAAACATATTCGAAATACTAGAATCGCATGCCTCTTGTATTTGGTATTATTTCCAAAAATAACTAGTATGATGCGGAAAGAAAAATTACTAGTTATACCTTTTAGAAAGACCTCTTGATCTTCTACCGTATTCCTCTTCTAACCTCGGACGTTGTGTGGGCAATGATCTTCCGAGATGAGAAACCGCCAAAGCACCTTCTTTTCCTTTCTTCAAATTTCGGCCAAGCACAAAGCTTCCAAAAGATGAAGATCTTTTCCACCAACCAAGCTCCAAGGGATGTAAGCTTTGTCTCCTTCTTCCTCAAGCTAGATCCGGCCACCAATTAAAACTCCATGAGCATGAAGAGGTTCGGCCACAAAGAGAAGAAGAAGAGAAGAAGAAAGGGCCGGCCACACCACCAAGGAAAAGAGGGAGAAAAATAGAATAGAGTCCTTAGCCTTGAAGCCTCCTCTACCCCCTCTTTTATAATCCTTGGTCTTGGCAAATAAGGAAAATTTAATAAAAACTTCCTTAATTCTTTTTCCATGAAAAGGAAAAATTTATTTAATTAAAAATAATTTTTCTTCTCCAATTTATTTGGCCGACCACACTATAAAATTTCCAAGCAAATAAAATTTTAAACACAAATTAAAACTTCCTTATTTGCTTCCGGAAATTTATAAAATTTCTCCAACAATTTTTATCCCTTCATGATTGGTTTGTAAAAAGGAAATTTAATAAATTAAAATCTTTCTTTTAAACATGTGGATAAAAAGAAAGTTATCTCTAAAAAATTAAAATCTCTTTTAATCTACAAATAAGGAAAGATATCAAATCTTTTCTTAATCTTTTGTAGAAACTTATAAAAGAGAATATTTAATTTTAAACTCTCTTTTAAATCATGAACATGGTTAAAAAGGAAAGTTTTCTTAAAATTTAAAATCCTCCTTTAATCAACAAATAAGGAAAGATTTCAAATTTTAAACTCTCTTTAAACATGTAGATGATTTACAAATAAGGAAAGTTTTACCAAAATTAAAACCATCCTTTTAAACTACAAATAAGGAAAGAGATTAATCTCTTCTCTTAATCTTTTGTAGAAAGTTATAAAAGGAAATTTTTAATTTTAAACTCTCTTTAAAATCATGATATCCACATAAGAAATAATTTTAATAAAATCCTTTTAATATTCTAGTGGTCGACCACCTAAGCTTGGGACCCAAGCTTTGGCGACCACCTACATAACTCATCCACTTGATCTTGGCCGGCCCTAGCTTGGGTTCCAAGCTAGCTTGGCCCCATTGGATGAGTAAGAAGGTGGGTATGCGGTGGGTATAAATCTCTATATACTAGAGGCTACGATAGGGACCGAGAGGAGGAATTGGTTTTGGTCTCCCAATGAAATTAAACATCCCGTGTTCGCCCCGAACACACAACTTAATTTCATCAATAATAATTCATTCCACTAAAGAACTATTATTGAACTACCGCACCAATCCCAAATTATATTTTGGGCTCCTTCTTATTATGAGTGTGTTAGTCTCCCTGTGTTTAAGATAACAAATGTCCACTAATTAAGTAAGTTACTGACAACTCACTTAATTAATATCTAGCTCCAAGAGTAGTACCACTCAACTTTATCGTCATATCGGACTAAGTCCACCTGCAGGATTTAACATGACAATCCTTATGAGCTCCTCTAGGGGACATTCTCAACCTAGATCACTAGGACACAGTTTCCTTCTATAATCAACAACACACACTATAAGTGATATCATTTCCCAACTTATCGGGCTTATTGATTTATCGAACTAAATCTCACCCATTGACAAATTAAAGAAATAAATATCAAATATATGTGCTTGTTATTATATTAGGATTAAGAGCACACACTTCCATAATAACTGAGGTCTTTGTTCCTTTATAAAGTCAGTATAAAAGGAACGACCTCAAATGGTCCTACTCAATACACTCTAAGTGTACTAGTGTAATTATATAGTTAAGATAAACTAATACCTAATTACACTACGACCTTCCAATGGTTTGTTCCTTTCCATCTTGGTCGTGAGCTACTGTTTATAATTTATAAGGAACTGATAACATGATCTTCTGTGTGTGGCACCACACACCATGTTATCTACAATATAAATTAATTGAGCAACTACATTTATCATAAATGTAGACATTTGACCAATGTGATTCTTATTTCTAGATAAATGTTTATACCAAAAGCTAGGCTTTTAGTATACACTAACAATCTCCCACTTATACTAAAAGACTAAGCTGCCATATCTGCTGCCATACATCTGATTCCCAAGCCTTTTAAAAAGCTCTTGCCTTAAGGACCTTAGGTTATCATCTGATGCAATCTAGGCGGCAACAACTTCTCCTCGTTATACAATTTCTTGTATTGGGTAGTACTTGCGCTCTATTGTGTTTACTTGCCTTATAGACTCATGGTTTCTTCGAGTTTATTACTGCACCATTATTATTACAATAAATTGTAATAATCTTTGGACAAACTAGAAATCATATCTAAGTCTATCTTGAGGTAATTAAGTCATTCAGCTTTTATGGCAACCTCAGAGGCTTGCCATATACTCAGCTTCTATGGTGGAGTCCAGAAAAACACCTATGCTTATCACTCTTCCATAGTTATGACTTTTCCTCCTAAAGTAAACACAAAACTCCGAGGTCGACTTATTATTGTCCCTATCCGATTGGAAGTCAAAATCCGTGTAACCCACAGGGACCAAATTAACTGCCTTGTAAGCTAGCATATAATCTCTAGCGCCTCTAAGGTACTTTAATATATGCTTTACTGCAGTCCAATGTCCTTGTCTAGGGTTACTTTGATATCTGCTAACTATGCCCTTGGCAAAATAGATTTCTGATCTCGTGCATAACATACATTAGGTTGTCTAACTGCCGAAGCATAAAGAACTGCCTACATGTCCTCAATCTCTTTTGATGTCATCGGAGACATCTCTTTAGATAAAGACACTCCATGCTTAAAAGGTAAGAAACCTTTCGAGGAGTTTTGCATGCTTGAAACGAGCAAGGATTTTCCGATGTATCAAGCTTGGGATAAGTAAAATATATTTTTTCTTTCGATCCCTTATTACTTTGATCTCAAAAATATATACATTCTCCCAAGTCCTTTATATCGAATTATTTGGACAACCATACCCTTACTTCTGACAACATTTTGATATTGTTTCCAACTACCAAAAATGTTATCTACGTATAGTACAAGAAATACTACCACGTTTCCATCACACCTTTTGTATACACAAGACTTATCCGTTTACTCAATAAATCCATAGGTCTGGATTACTTTGATAAACCGGATGTTCTAAGACCTTGAAGCTTTGCCTCAGTCCATAGACTGATTGAACTTGCACACAAGATGCTCTTAGCCCTTTGCAATGAACACTTCTGGTTACTTTATATGGATGCTTTCATCAAGACTTCCATTAAGGAATGCTGTCTTGACATCCACTTGCCAAATAGATAAAAGAATCCGGATAGAGTTAAGCATGGCTACCAGTGAAAAAGTTTCCTTTTTCATCAAGCCTTGCTTTGAAAATTACTACCTTCCTTTCTATCCCTCTTTTACTATTATAGACCTTTTTACACCCAAAGGCTTTTATACCATTTGATGGTTCTACAAGCTTCCAGATTTTATTAGAATACATATATTCTAATTCTGTTATTCATTACTATTTGCCAAGATGTTGCATCTTTATCTTGGAGTGTTTCGTCATATGTCCGGAGATCAGGTTCATGTCCTCCAGGGATCGAGTCCAAAAACTCTCCCAAAACATGAATCTTTTTAGGTTGCCTAACAACCCTCCCACTACGACAAGACACTTTCTGCAATTGTGTATCATTTGTGATACGTGTTGCAGTTTCCTTGTGGTATCTCATCTTGTACAGTTGGTACTAGATTAGACATTCCTTTTATTACTTCCTTAAGAACAAATTTTCTTATGGGCACATGGTTTATTACATAGTCCTTTTCTAAAAATCGGTCATTGATGCTAACAATGACCTTCTGATTTTTAAGACTATAAACCTACTTTCATTTCACTAGGATAACCCACAAACAAGTGAATTCCTGTCCAACTTATCATTGTCTCTCTTCTGCATATGTGCTGGACTACCCGAATCCGAATATATTCAGCAATTCTATATGAGTAGAGAGTTCTGACTTTAGAAGGTACTATATTCACTCCCGTTTCCAGAATATATCCTTAAAATAATTTTGATAATATTCTTAATAACTCATCAATCTACTTATTTCCATAAGAGTCCTATACCTTCCTTTTCCTACACCATTCTGTTGGGGTGTACCAGGTGCAGTTAGTTGGGATTGAATCCCTACTTATGATAAATAACTCCTAAATTCTCCCATGAGGTACTTGCCACTATGATCTTACCGTAGTGTCTTGATACTTTTACTTTGTCGTTTCTCCACATCAGCTTCGTACTCTTTGAACTAATCAAAGCACTTAGACTTGCGGCACATCAAGTAAATATATCCGTATCTCAAATAGTTGTCTATAAAATAGATGAAATATTTGAAACAACCTCTTGCCTGGATGCTCATAGGATCACACAAATCAGAATGAACCAATTCCAATATATCTTTGACTCCATACCCCTTAGACTTAAAAGCTTCTTGGTTATTTTTCCTTCCAAGTAAGACTCGTAGGTTGGAAAGATTTCCACTACTAATGAACCCAAAAGTTCATCAGCTACCAATGAATTCTACTCAAGTTAATATAACCTAGCCTTAGAAGCCAAAGATATAATTGGTTCATTTTCGAAGGTTACTTTCTCTTAAAGTTAGAAGATGTGTTACTAATTTCCATTTGTTGCATCGTGAGAGTTATTGGATTTATAAATTGCCAACCAACGTACCAGAACAGATAACTTCCCTCTTTTTCTTAATAACAACTTTGTTATTAAAAGAGGCAGAATATCAAGTTCTTTGAATAGTTTAGAAACTGAAAACTAGTTCTTTCTAAACTTGGTGCGTAAAGACAATTACTCAAAAATCCATATTTTATTCTTATCAAAAGATAAACATCTCCCACTGCAACAGCTACCATTTTTACAGTAGTGCCCATGTAGACGGTGTTTTAATTTTCATTTAGTTGCCGGGTTTCCTGGAACCCTGCAATGAATTGCGGACATGATTAATGGCATCTGTATCTACACTCCAGGTTCTGGTAGATAACACCACTAAACATGTTTCAACTAATGAATTAAATACACCTATATTGTTCTTAGTTCTAAGAAGACAGTCTACCTTAATGTCCAAGTCCTATTTCCAATCATTACAATTGAGATTACTAAGTCTTTCTTATAGTATGACTACTAGGGGATTGACAAACATTTTAAATCCTAAGAATCACAAAAATACTTGGTCAAGATCAACTCCTTAAAAATTCCCCATGAATTTTGTATGCCACGATAGTGTGGACGTATACAAAATCGAAGAGGAGATTTTATTCATTAATTTTATTATCTCATCAACTTTACTTTATGACGAATAAAATTAATAGTTGATCTGTCTTTGATCAAATATTTGGTGAAAAACTTTTAAATTTTAAAAAAAATATTGATTCTTCAAACAATATTATTTAAATTCACCAACACCTCAAACACCGTGAATTTTGCATGCCACGATAGTGTGGACGTATACAAAATTTAAACATTTGTAAGAGGAGGGTTTACCCATTAATTATCTTGTCAATAAATCTTTATGACAAAATAAAATTACCTCAAACACCGTGAATTTTGTATGCCATGATAGTGTGGACGTATACAAAATCAAACATTTGTAAGAGGGGTTTTAATTTTATTATCTTGTCAACCTATTTATTTGACAAATTAATAGTTGGTTTTCTTCGGTCACACAAATAATAGCAGTGACTCCGATCGGGAGGATACTATTAGACGTGCCTAAGTGTATACCATTACTTGACACTAAGTCCATTAATAAGATTGTGCCCCTTCCGATGGGGAAGATCACACGCTCTTAATTAACTTCCTATAGTCATCCAAAATAGAAGTTTAAGCTAGTGATCCGCAAACAAGCTCATCCGATATGGAGGAAGGCACTCAGAGCCAACGCGCAAGCTTGTTGCATCACTTATAAACCAGTAATGGAGACTGTGGAATTTATTTAAAATTAAATCCCTCTCCCACTTAGTTATTTAAAGTGAGGAATTTTGACTATGCTAGCCTACTTAGCATGCATACTAACAAGCACACACAACACAGCATAAAAAGCAATAAATAGAAAAACTAATTTTCATGGAGGTATAACATGGTATTACATCAAGCACACACAACACTCTTGGTATTACATGGAGGTATAATAGCTCTTAATGTGGCCGGCCACATGAGTGCAAGAGTTAGCAATTTTTGTGTGCTCATTCACTTCATCATCTTCTTCCTCTCTTCTTCTCCTCTCTCCCTCTCTTCCTTTGCCGTGAACACCTAGAGTGCTAGCACACTCTAAGTGTTTTTCTCTTCATCTCTTGTTCGTGTGGATACTTCTAGATGTGTGTACACTTGAACACACTTGAGATCCGGGAAACCTTGGATGAGCGGGATTTGCGAAGGGCTTCGTTTCAAAGGTATACTCCTTAACATGTAGATCTAAAGTAGATCTAGAGTAGAAAACTAAGCACATGAAAATTTTTATCTTCACACGGATCCAGTGGCTAAGAACTTTAGAGTTTCCGCAATGCAAAAAGTGGTTTTTGCGGCTCGAAAGTTCTAACATTGGACGCAGGTGGAGGGTGCCCTCCATGCTGTTGGAGGCGCCCTCAGACGGATAAGCTGCGAAGTGGTCGGAACTCATCCACGCTGCGGATTCGGTGCAGATGAGGGCACCCTCCATGGTGTTGGAGGCACCCTCAATGGGCTTTTGTTGACCTCCGCAAGTGTACGGAAATATCGCAAGTAATATAAAAGATTATCGTATCCACAGGGACTGGAATAAGCACTAAGAATGTCTCAAAGCGAATTAGCTAGACAACAAATCAATGGATTAACAAAGTTTAAGTGTAACTATGAAAAGTAATCAAAAGAATGAAAGAATAGACAACAAGAATAAAGGCAATGATAAGGGATATTTTAGGAGTTTTGGTTTCTTTGTAAGGTTCTTCAATGTAAATGATCTACCAAATTTTTTTTCTCAATTATCCATCATTTGTAGAAGGTTTTCGGTTCTCTCTTGCAATAGAGAACCGACCTAGGACTGAAATCCATACCTAGATTGATCAATTAGGAATGAACCTATGTTGTCTTTACACGGGCTTGCTTGTCACGTGCGCCCCTCGGAAAATCAACATAGGAATCCATCACTCATCAACCCATCAAGATATAAAGATTAATTCAACTTATCTATCCTACCTTCTTGAAATACCTAATTTCTCTTTCAAGATTACCCCTCAAGCGTCATTACACGGGCATGTTCCTGTCACGAAGATCCCTCGAAAAATCGAATGAGGAGCAATCCATACAAGATCCATAAGATATTCAAACATTCAATCAAACATAGTAATTAAGCCCTAATCACAACAATCCACACAAGAAAGAATAGATACAAAACAGGGTAAAATCATAGAAATAGGAAATCGGCATATCCACAAGAGTTTTACATCAAGATTTCCTTACAAATACTCCCTCCATCCTAGAACAAGATATCTACCCCATAAATCAAAGACAGAAATCTGAAAACATAAAGATTACAAGCATTCTCAATCCCAATCCAAGAAAAGGAAAGAAAGAAAGCTTATCTATGATGAAGACGGTCTTCGGATCCAATCCACACTCCCGGAGTTGAATCAGTGAAGATATTCCCTTAGATCACCCAGAAATCCACCCAAGAATGGAAGGAATCACGCAAATCTTCTTTTCTCCCAAAGGGGAGAAGATCCCCTTTGAAATGAAGAAGAAACCTTTATATAGAGGGGGGAAATCGGGCCCCACACGGCCCCAGGACCTGGCCGTGTGTGGGACACGGCCTGGCTCACTCCCCTCACTGCCTATCTCACACGGCCGTGTGTGAGAATGGCCATGTCTGGCAGTGCCACTGCACTCCTTGCACAACCGTGTAGATCCACACGACCATGCCATTCTTCTCCTCTGGAAACCTTTCACAGTTGTGTGGCTCACACGTGTTGGTTGCTACTCGGAAAACCTAATGGTTCCACTGTACAAAAATTTTGTACAAAGGTCTGAACATTTTCCTAGCTACCATGTGTTCTTTTAAATTAAACTTGGATCGCCTCCGGAACTTAACACGTTTGATCTAAAGTTTAATCTATTTGTTCTTTTAGGTTTAGACTCGGATCTCCTGCGGAACTTAACATGTTCGATCCAAATCACCTAGGTTATTAATTTTATTAAATATTAATTTCCAAAATTGGCTTACAGTACTGACGTGGTGAGGAACATGACCTTCTTGGATATGGGAACAACCACCACCGACTAGACAAAGCCTTTTAAGGAAAGTTAATATTTAATTTCCTTAAATAATTTTAGGTCAACCGAAAAGAACAATCAAATCACAAGGAAAAGAAAAAAAAACATCGAAAACAAATTCGAAATACAAGAATCGCATGCCTCTTGTATTTGGTATTATTTCCAAAAATAACTAGTATGATGCGGAAAGGAAAAATACTAGTTATACCTTTTAGAAAGACCTCTTGATCTTCTATCGTATTCCTCTTCTAACCTCAGACGTTGTGTGGGCAACAATCTTCCGAGATGAGAACCACCAAGCACCTTCTTCTTCCTTACAAGTTTCGGCCTTCAAAACTTCTCCTAGGATGAAGAGGTTCGGCCACCACCACCATTGTGAGATCTCGGAAGAATTTAATAAATAAGGTTATTTGGGAAATAGCCTTATAGAATTTTTCCGGAATTTTTAGAAATTTTCTAGGAATTTTTCGGAGCTCGTACGGAGGGTTTTGAGGGGATCGATCGACCGGTTCGGATAAAGCCTGTTTGGATACCCGTTTAAGGGAGGAAATGTTTTATTAAATAATTCTTTTCTTTTATTTCCCCCCCAAATCGCCGTTTTCCCCAAACACTGCCGATCCCGACCCTCTCTTCCCCGACTCCTCTCTGCCCTATCCTCGTCTCTGCTCCGACGAGGCCGACACCAAGGAGTAGATCGCCGGCAATAATCTTCCTCTTCCGAGCTCCGTCGAACTCAAGCGCGGGCCTTTCCCTCGCGTTGCCCTCGGTTGCTATGGCCGACATCAGATGCCAACCAACGAGCCGAGCCTCTCTCGCGTGGACGACACGACGCCGATGATCGCCAGTGTAGACCTATCCTCGGAGCTTGTCGGAGATCAATTAAGGAGGCACGGCTCATCTTGATTTTCTCTTCTCAACCCTTCCCTGATCTTGCCTCCCGGTTCTGCCGATCCTTTCTTCCCCGATTCGATCGCCGGCTTGAAGGTGCCCTAGGGTTTCGAAGGTAAGCTATTAAACCTAGCTGTGGATGTTAGAGCTTCGGTTTTCTTCTCTGTTTACTGATCCTCATCTTCTTGGCGGTGGAATTAGGTCACGGTTTTGGAGAAGTTGGTATCAGGGAGGTGTTGTTGGATTAGGGGAAGGAATCGAATCAGACTTGTGCTAGGTTTTCCCTGATCAGATTGGTCATCTTCTTGTGGTTTGTAATCGATCAGTGATGATCTTCCGATTGGGTGACTTCTTCTGGAGATGACCTTTAGAGATCAGCTTCTTTGCTGTGTTTGAGGTATCAGCTGAAGTGGGGAAGAATTCCAGTAGGGCTAGCTGTGATTCCATTGATCCAGCCAGGAAAATTCCTCTCACTGTGCTCTGTGGTGTTCTTGATCAAGCAACTCACCTTTGTTTCAGCAGACACCTCATCCAGCAGCTGTGCTGGTTCTAGCATCAACAACATTTGAGATCAAGGTAAGTTGTGAGGTAATTGATCTTGGTTGTAGATCATGTTTCGGAGTTGAATTCTAGATGATCTTGTTCTAGATTGGAATTAGGGTTTTACTTAGTGGTTTATATGTAGGGATTTTGAGTACATGAGGTATTGAAATTGGAGATTAGTTTGATGATCTCGTGCTAGATGAATTTGATTCATGTATTGGATAAGGAATGCATTGGATTAATCCATGATTAATTAATACATATGTGTAGATTTAATTGTGTAGAAGAAATCTAATGAAATGGTTAGGGTTAGGGTAGTTAACCCTAATCAACCGTTGGATTTCTAATCTAATTGGTGATTAGGGATTAGGTAACTAACCCTAATCGACCATTAGATTTAAATTGGTAAGTTGAGATTGTGGATTAGGGTTTTACCCTATTTTAGTGTTAGGGATTTTATTTAGCTATTCATATGGATTTAGCTAAATAAAATATATATGTTGTTTGACGCAGGATTCTGATTCGAGACAGACGTCTCGACGTTGACTTCGGATTTGGATTGTACCTTCTATTTGAGGCGGGTACCCTTTGACTTATCTTTTGATAATGTCTTATGATATGTGTAGCTTATATATATTTACTAGTGGTAGATAGTAGATCATTTCTTCCCTGGTTTTAGCTAGTTGATACCTATCACATGTTTCATCTGCTAGTTGCTTTACTTCAGGATTGGGTATTATATCTCTTGCCATGTGTATATATGATCATAGAGATGCATATCTATAGTGCTCTACTCTACTGGATTAGTTGCTTTACATGTGTGATACATGCTCTTGGATTCATGATACTTACATCATTGTTATATGTGATGTCTTTGGATTTATCTTATTATCATCGTTATATATGTGTTTGTTTGGCATCTACATATGGAGGATATGTTCGGTATGATATATTATAGCCGCACCATATCGCATGATTGCATCGTTGGGCGATTGACGACTCCATTATTGTTGAGCTCGTCGGCTACATCGACTGACCACGTGACCACTACGTGGGTAGTGGCACGACATGGTGTGTAGGTTGCGGTGGTGCTCATTGGAGGCTCCACTCATGGGTAGTGTGATAGGCGTGGTAGCACACCGGGTCCCTCCCGTCATTGTGGGAGATGAGTACGGCGCCCTCCTATAGTGAGGTGGAGGATAGGTGTACTCGTGCATCCGTCCACTCGGTCACTCTTCGGGGTAGTGATGGCAGAGTGCACGGTCTACCCACGCGGTCTCACCATTGTGTGAGATGACGTCGGGGTGACCATGTCATTTGCATCATACGCACAGATTGCATTAATTATGATTGATGCATTTTGGTGATTGCGTATGATTGACATGCATACAGGTTATATGCTTTTGCTCGACTATCTTTATCTATGTATGTTCACGATCGGTTGCACAAGCCTCGCAGGTGAGTACTGATTTATTTCAGTTATGCATTTTCTTATTATTCTTGCTATAGACTGTACCTTATGCCTATTCTGGTTACTAGGTTTATTTCAGCTATGCATATCTGTTATTCCGTTAGGAGACTATACCGTAGGTTGTATGGTTAGAGAATTGTACTCTTGATCCCATGGTTTAGAGACCTTAGGCTATTCTGTGGTTATATGTTGCATATCTATTGGATTACCGTTGAGTTCTTTGAACTCACCCGTTGTTACTATTTTTCGTGTTGAGGCCGGGAGATATTCCAGCCCCATTAACGAGGATTTTCTTTTCGTCGGATTTATTCGCCATCTTATATCGGTATGTGGGTTTGTATTTTGGACATTGAACCTTGGGTTTACTACTATTGTTTTCCACTGCAGATATTTTCATTACTTCGTGGATTTGGTTTTCTTGATGTAGTGGAGTAGGATGTTTACATATATTTTGATTTTATATCGTCTTTCCTTATTAAACTGCGTGGATTGATTATATGTTGAATTATGTGGAATGTTGATATAAAAGCGTGGCTTGTTTTTTGTATTGTATTATTCCTACCGTGGGGCGAGGTATGAGATATATGATATCGAGCTTCATATTGTCGTCAGGGAGATCAAATTTCTTGAGGGGACTACCTGGGGGCGTGACAATTTTTGGTATCAGAGCGGGTTTACGGTATCTGCTCTTTGTGTATTGGATTCTTGAGTTTATCTGATACCAATTTATTTGGTATCAGAGCTAGGCTCACGATACTTGCTCTTCGTTTTGGATTTTCGAGGTTTATTTGATACCAATTTTTGGTATTAGAGCAGTTCTGATACTGCTTCTTACGAGTTTTGCGTGCGTATCTGGATATTTCGGACTGTACGAATTTTCGTCGATTTTATCGTTTCGGAATTCCGAGGTATTTTGACGCGGTTTTATTGGTTCTATTTGGGGCTATGCAGCGACAGGATATCTCCAGACGGCAATAGGTAAATCAGGTAATTTTATAGTTTTCATACCTGTAGTGATATCTATATAACATTTTTTTACATATATGATACGTGTTCTAGTACTTAAACGTGGTCGCACATGTATGAGGGCGATCGATTCTCTAGAGACTGAGTCTCCAGAGAGTTCTGTTAGGGTTGAGCCATCGTCTGGTGATAGACTCCTCGGTATGTGACCACGTTAGACCGCCGATCCCGACGGTCCGACTCTGAGGTACCTACCTCACTGCATGAGGTACCTGGTGGTACTCGGGACCTTCTCTAGCCATGCCTCACAGACTCTGTACCACCACGGACATCCGTGGCCGGTTACTACATACTCGCACTGCATCTGTTACATCTTACCCGCATCGCCCATCGTACCTTTAGTCGTCCCTACTTATGCCTACTCTGTAGTTCCACTAGTGGTTCCTACCTGTTAGGCGGCACCGGTGGTACCTCTTCCAACCTATCCATCAGTACCACCGTAAGATCAACTCCAGTGATTCTACCCAGATCCGCAGCGATATCTACGGATATGGTTGTGGCACGAGCATGGATCCCACCTTAGCGGAGTTGGTGAAAAGCCAATTCACGCCATTTCGCGGGGAGACCGATCCGAGCGTGGCTCAATCTTGGATAGAGTCCATGGAGCGGACATTCTTTACATGGCCCGCCCGAGTGGGAGAAGGTTGAGTGGCCGCTACCACGCATCTGAGATGGGGCGAGATCTCAGGGACACGATCATAAAGTAGCAAGATGTTATATATAAGATTTAGAGGCATTCGAGTCGTGTTTTCCCGGCGTATCGGATGACACGGTAGGATTTTCCGAGTCTTGACAAAATAACCGAGTGATGGAGTATAATGCCGAATTTAATCGGTTGGCCGATTCATCCTGAGTTAATTGTCGAGATAGATCTCAGATGCTTGGTCAGGATCGGACGGGCATCTTCGTGAAGATTGCTCTCGATAAGATCATACACGAGGCTTTGGATAGTGCGCTTATGATTTAGGCAACAAGAGAGAGCAAATGATAAGAAAAGAAAGCGATGATCGGACTTCGGACGGATCCAAAGACCACGCATCATCAGGCGAGAAATCACCCTCGGATGGGTCGAGTACTTAGGTCATCCGGCCAAGTCGATGTCGTTTCATCGTGATGTTCCGTCTTCTCGTGAGCAGAAGAAGCATCTCTGTGACTCTTAATGCACTTGATATGGATCCTAGGTCACATCACCTCTGATGCACTCGACAATCATATTGCAAACCGCCTGCACTGAGCCGAAACTATTCAAGGCTCGGCATGTAGCTCCGGAGTTTCGCTTCGAGAGGACACCAAGTCATCCAAGAGATTCGCATTTTCTTGGGCTTGGCTGGATATTACCGATTCGTTGAGGGTTTCTCCCAGATTGCTATGCCATTGACACGTCGACTAGGAAAGGCGTGAAGTTCACGTGGTCGAGGCTTGTGAGACCGCCTGTGAGGCGGAGATCGTATCGCACCGCTTTGGTTTTACCTTCGGTGATGACGGATTCATCCGATACGCATCTCTCGTGGCTTGAGCCTGTTTTGATCAAAGACGAGGGTAGTCTCCTGCTTCTCGTCTTGAAGGAGCATGAGAAGAACTACTCAATACATGATTTAGAGCTAGCTATTATCTTTGCTTGAAGATTTGGCGACATCATCTTTATGGTATTACTTTTGAGATTCTCACCGATCATAAGAGTCTCAAATATATTTTCACCCGGAAGGAATCTTCGACCGAGGAGATGGATGGAGTTCCTGGAGGATTATGATTGTACTATTAGCTACCATGGTAAAGCTAATGTGGTTCTTGATTTAGCCGGAAGTCCAGAGGGACTTTAGCTTATCATCAAGTTACAGTCACGGACTTGATTCAGGGATTCGCCGAGTTGGGCCTTGAGGAGCAGGGACGGACAGAGCAGGGTATTCTTGTTACCATGGTTGCTCAGTCGTCGATCAGGATGAGGATTCGAGAGGCCCAGGCCGGAGATCAGCATTTACAGTTCATTAGCAGCCAGATAGCTTCCGGACAGCAGACTGAGTTTACACGAGATGATGAGGGGATTGTTTATTTCCGAGGTAGATTATGTGTACCTCAGTGTCACCCGGTCAGGGAGGAGTTACTTCAGGAGGCTCATCGATCTAGATTTGCTATCCACCCAAGCGGGACTCGTATGTATCGCGATTTGAGACGTTCCTATTGGTGGAACGGCATGAAGAAAGACATCGCAGATTTTGTAGCTAGATGTCTTGTTTGTCAGCAGGTGAAGGCTGAGCACCAGAGACCTGCTGGTTTACTTCAGAGGATCCCTATTCCAGAGTGGAAGTGGGAGCATATCACTATGGATTTTGTGGTAGGATTGCCTAGGACTCGACGAGGTCATGATGCGATTTGGGTAATCGTTGACCGATTAACCAAATCCGCACACTTTTTAGCGATTCGGAAGACTGATTCTCTGGATCGATTAGCTGAGTCAGACCGAGAGATTATCGATTGCATGGAGTTCCGTTGAGCATCATATCGAGAGAGACCCACGGTTCACGCCCGATTCTCGCAGTCTCAGAGGTGCCTTGGGCACAGCTTCAAGATGCATTCCATCCGCATGACGGGCGATGAGCGGACTATTCGGACATTGGAGGACTTCGAGGTCTTGTGTCATGGACTTGAGGCGCTTGGGAGGACCACCGCCATTAGTGGAGTTCGCCTACAACAATGCTATCATTCGGCTATCCAGATGGCACCGTTTGAGGCGTTGTATGGTAGGCCTTGTCGGACACCCACCCTCTGGGAAGAGGTTGGGGAGGCCTAGTGGATAGGACCTCAGAGAGCTCAACAGGATGCAGAGTTAGTTCGCACTATCGACGGAGGATGCCGAGGCTCGGGACCGTCAAGAGTTGTCTTGATCGAGACGGAGACCCCGGAGTTCTCTATTGGTGATCATGTATTTTTGAGTTTCACCCATGAAAGAGGTGAAAAGATTTGGTCTCCGAGGTAAGCTAGCTCCCCGATATATTGGGCTATTCCGGATCTTGAGAGGATTGAGCGAGCTTACCGTTTCGCCACCACCATCACTAGCCAAGATCCACGATGTATTCCATGTATCTATCTTTGAGGAGATACGTATCCGATCCCAAGACATGTCGGATATATCGGTTCTCATTCAACCTGACGTTACTTACAAGGAGGTTCCTGACGGACCGTAGAGAGCGTCGATTATGAACAAGACCGTCCGATGGTTAAAGTCGGATGGCGATCATTCGGCGAGGAGGCTACTTGGGAGTCAAGGATACGATCCGAGCTCGATACCCCCATATGTTTACTTGAGGTATGTGGGTTAGAGTTCCTCCAGCATTTATACTGCATGGTTATATTTCAGTGTTTGCTGTTGGTTATAGCGAAATTTGGGGACCAAATTTTTATTAGTAGGGGAGGATGTGAGATCTCGGAAGAATTTAATAAATAAGGTTATTTGGGAAATAGCCTTATAGAATTTTTCCGGAATTTTTAGAAATTTTCTAGGAATTTTTCGGAGCTCGTACGGAGGGTTTTGAGGGGATCGATCGACCGGTTCGGATAAAGCCTGTTTGGATACCCGTTTAAGGGAGGAAATGTTTTATTAAATAATTCTTTTCTTTTATTTCCCCCCCCAAATCGCCGTTTTCCCCAAACACTGCCGATCCCGACCCTCTCTTCCCCGACTCCTCTCTGCCCTATCCTCGTCTCTGCTCCGACGAGGCCGACACCAAGGAGTAGATCGCCGGCAATAATCTTCCTCTTCCGAGCTCCGTCGAACTCAAGCGCGGGCCTTTCCCTCGCGTTGCCCTCGGTTGCTATGGCCGACATCAGATGCCAACCAACGAGCCGAGCCTCTCTCGCGTGGACGACACGACGCCGATGATCGCCAGTGTAGACCTATCCTCGGAGCTTGTCGGAGATCAATTAAGGAGGCACGGCTCATCTTGATTTTCTCTTCTCAACCCTTCCCTGATCTTGCCTCCCGGTTCTGCCGATCCTTTCTTCCCCGATTCGATCGCCGGCTTGAAGATGCCCTAGGGTTTCGAAGGTAAGCTATTAAACCTAGCTGTGGATGTTAGAGCTTCGGTTTTCTTCTCTGTTTACTGATCCTCATCTTCTTGGCGGTGGAATTAGGTCACGGTTTTGGAGAAGTTGGTATCAGGGAGGTGTTGTTGGATTAGGGGAAGGAATCGAATCAGACTTGTGCTAGGTTTTCCCTGATCAGATTGGTCATCTTCTTGTGGTTTGTAATCGATCAGTGATGATCTTCCGATTGGGTGACTTCTTCTGGAGATGACCTTTAGAGATCAGCTTCTTTGCTGTGTTTGAGGTATCAGCTGAAGTGGGGAAGAATTCCAGTAGGGCTAGCTGTGATTCCATTGATCCAGCCAGGAAAATTCCTCTCACTGTGCTCTGTGGTGTTCTTGATCAAGCAACTCACCTTTGTTTCAGCAGACACCTCATCCAGCAGCTGTGCTGGTTCTAGCATCAACAACATTTGAGATCAAGGTAAGTTGTGAGGTAATTGATCTTGGTTGTAGATCATGTTTCGGAGTTGAATTCTAGATGATCTTGTTCTAGATTGGAATTAGGGTTTTACTTAGTGGTTTATATGTAGGGATTTTGAGTACATGAGGTATTGAAATTGGAGATTAGTTTGATGATCTCGTGCTAGATGAATTTGATTCATGTATTGGATAAGGAATGCATTGGATTAATCCATGATTAATTAATACATATGTGTAGATTTAATTGTGTAGAAGAAATCTAATGAAATGGTTAGGGTTAGGGTAGTTAACCCTAATCAACCGTTGGATTTCTAATCTAATTGGTGATTAGGGATTAGGTAACTAACCCTAATCGACCATTAGATTTAAATTGGTAAGTTGAGATTGTGGATTAGGGTTTTACCCTATTTTAGTGTTAGGGATTTTATTTAGCTATTCATATGGATTTAGCTAAATAAAACATATATGTTGTTTGACGCAGGATTCTGATTCGAGACAGACGTCTCGACGTTGACTTCAGATTTGGATTGTACCTTCTATTTGAGGCGGGTACCCTTTGACTTATCTTTTGATAATGTCTTATGATATGTGTAGCTTATATATATTTACTAGTGGTAGATAGTAGATCATTTCTTCCCTGGTTTTAGCTAGTTGATACCTATCACGTTTCATCCGCTAGTTGCTTTACTCGTGATTGGGTATTATATCTCTTGCCATGTGTATATATGATCACGTAGATGACATCTATAGTCTACCTCACCGGATTAGTTGCTTTACATGTGATACACGCTCTTGGATTCATGATACTTACATCATGTTATATGTGATGTCTTTGGATTTACGCCGCTTATTATCATCGTTATATATGTGTTGTCTGCTGGCATCTACACATACGGAGGATATGTTCGTATGATATATCAGAGTCGACGCACCATATCGCACGATCAGCGTCGGGCGATTGACGACTCCATTATTGTTGAGCTCGGCTACATTGACTGCACACCACGTGACCACTACATGGGTAGTGGCACATCACTCAGGGTGTGTATGGCATCCACTCATGGGTAGTGTGATAGGCAGCGTGGTAGCACACCGGGTCCCTCCCGTCATCACAGATCGAGATGAGAGCGGCGCCCCTCCTATAGTGAGGTGGAGGATAGGTGTACTCGGCATCCCGTCCACTCGGTCACTCTTGGGGTAGTGGCAGAGTGCGTGTCACGCACCCACGCGGTCTCACCATCAGGTGAGATTCGATGGCGTGGGTGACCGTCATTCGATCATACGCATGCATTAATTATGATTGATGCATTTTGGTGATCGTATGATCGACACGCATCTGAGTTATATGCTTTACTATCTTTATCTGCATATGTTTACATCAACTGACAAGCCTCGCAGTGAGTACTGATTTATTTCAGTTATGCATTTTCTTATTATTCTTGCTATGATCGTACCTTATGCCTATTGGTTACTACGTTTATTTCTATGATCTCATATTCCGTTAGAGACTATACCGTAGGTTGTATGGTTAGAGAATTACTCTTGATCCCATGGTTTGAGAGACTGCACCTTAGGCTATTATCGGTGGTTATATATTGCTTATCTATTGGATTACCTGTTGAGTTCTTTGAACTCACCCCGTTATTACTATTTTTCGGGTTGAGGCCGTCGGGAGATATTCCATCGCTAGCCCCATTACGCGAGGATTTTCTTTGTCGGATTTATTCGCTTTGCATCTTATATACTGGTATTGTGGGTTTGTATTTTGGACATTGAACCTTCGGGTTTACTACTATTGTTTTCCGCTGCAGATATTTTCATTACTTCGTGGATTTGGTTTTCTTCGATGTAGTGGAGTAGGATGTGTACATATATTTTCGAGATTTTATATCGTCTTTCCTTATTAAACTGCGTGGATTGATTATATGTTGAATTATGTGGAATGTTGATATAAACTGCGTGGCTTGTTCTTTTGTATTGTATTATTCCGGCCGTGTGTGGCCGAGGTATGGAGATATATGTATACTGAGCTTCATATTGTCCGTCGTACAGGGGAGATGCTGCCGAAATTTCTTCGGACAGGGACTACCTGGGGGCGTGACAACCATGCTCCAAGGGATGCTAGAAACAAAACTTTCTTTCTCTCCTTCTTCTTCTTCTTCTCTAAACTTGATCCGGCCACCATATGAATCTCCACAAGAAGGATGAGGTTCGGCCATCAAAGAGAAGAGAGGACGAGAGGATGACTGGCCACACCAAGGAAGAAAAAGAGGGAGAAAATAGAATAGAGTTATTCGCCATGAAGCCTTCTCTACCCCCTCTTTTATAATCCTTGGTCTTGGCAAATAAGGAAAATTTAATAAAAACTTCCTTAATTCTTTTGCCATTGAAAAGGAAAATTTATTTAATTAAAAAATAATTTTTCTTTTCAATTTACAATGGCCGGCCACACCATAAAATTTCCAAGCAAATAAAATTTTAAACACAAATTAAAACTTCCTTATTTGCTTCCGGAAATTTATAAAAAATTTCTCCAATAATTTTTCCTTTCATGATTGGTTAATAAAAAGGAAATTTTATAAATTAAAATATTTATTTTAACATGTGGATAAAAATAAATTTATCTCTAAAAATTAAAATGTCTTTTAATCTACAAATAAGGAAAGATATTAAATCTTTTCTTAATCTTTTGTAGAAACTAATAAAAGAGAATTTTTAATTTTTAAACTTTCTTTTAAATAATAAACATGATTAATAGGAAAGTTTTTACCAAAATTAAAATCAACCTTTTAATCTACAAATAAGGAAAGAGATTTAGCTCTTCTCTTAATCTTTTGTAGAATCTTATACAAGGAAAGATTTAAATTTTTAAACTCTCTTTTAAATCATGTTATCCACATAAGAATTTTTTTTTAAATTAAAATTCCTTTTTATTTTAATAGGGTCGGCCACCTAAGCTTGAGTTCAAGCTAGGGCCGGCCACATGAATTCACCCATGAACCAAACCATGGCCAACCCTAGCTTGGTCTCCAAGCTAGCTAGGCCGGCCCCTATAGGATGGGTAAGAAGGTGGGTATGTGGTGGGTATAAATTTCTATATACAAGAGGCTATGATAGGGACCGAGAGGAGGAATTGGTTTTGGTCTCCATGTTCACCCTGAACACACAACTTAACTTCATCAATAATAATTCATTCCACTAAAGAATTATTATTGAATTACCGCACCAATCCCAAATTACATTTTTGGGCTCCTTCTTATTATGAGTGTGTTAGTCTCCCTGTGTTCAAGATGTCGAATGTCCACTAATTAAGTGAGTTACTGACAACTCATTTAATTAATATCTTAGTCCAAGAGTAGTACCACTCAACCTCATCGTCATGTCAGACTAAGTCCACCTGCAGGGTTTAACATGACAATCCTTATGAGCTCCTCTTGGGGACATTCTCAACCTAAATTACTATGACACAGTTTCCTTCTATAATCAATAACACACACTATAAGTGATATCATTTCCCAACTTATCGGGCTTATTGATTTATCGAACTAAATCTCACCCATTGATAAATTAAAGAAATAAATATCAAATATATGTGCTTGTTATTATATTGGGATTAAGAGCACACACTTCCATAATAACTGAGGTCTTTGTTCCTTTATAAAGTCAGTATAAAAGAAATGGCCTCTAATGGTCCTACTCAATACACTCTAAGTGTACTAGTGTAATTATATAGTTAAGATAAACTAATACATAATTACACTACGACCTTCCAATGGTTTGTTCCTTTCCATCTTGGTCGTGGGCTACTGTTTATAATTTATAAGGTACTGATAACATGATCTTCTGTGTGTGACACCACACACCATGTTATCTACAATATAAATTAATTGAACAACTACATTTATCATAAATGTAGACATTTGACCAATGTGATTCTTATTTCTAGATAAATGTTTATACCAAATGCTAGGCTTTTAGTATACATTCTTACAATCTCCCACTTATACTAAAAGACTAAGCTGCCATAACTGCTACCATACATCTGATTCCCAAACCTTCAACATGCCCATCAAAAGCTCTTGCCTTAAGGGCTTTAGTGAAAGGATCTTCTGGGTTATCACTTGATGCAATCTAGGCAGCAACAACTTCTTCTCGTTTATACGATTTCTCGTATTGGGTGGTACTTGCGCTCTATTGCGTTTACTTGCCTTATAGACTTATTGTTTCTTCGAGTTTGCTACTGCACCACTATTATTACAATGAATTGTAATAATCTTTGGACAAACCAGAAATCATATCTAAGTCCATCTTGAGGTTATTGAGTCATTTAGATTTTATGGCTACTTCAGAGGCTTGCCATGTACTCAGCTTCTATGGTGGAGTCCAGAAAAACACCTATGCTTATCACTCTTCCATAGTTATGACTTTTCCTCCTAAAGTAAACACAAAAATCCTGAGGTTGACTTATTATTGTCCCTATCTAATTGGAAGTCAAAATTAGTGCAACTCACAGGGACCAAATTAACTACCTTGTAAGCTAGCATATAATCTCTAGTGCCTCTAAGGTACTTTAATATATGCTTTACTGCAGTCCAATGTCCTTGTCTAGGGTTACTTTGATATCTGCTAACTATGCCCTTGGCAAAACAGATTTCTGATCTCGTGCATAGCATACATTAGCCTGTCTATCTTTCGAAGCATAAAGAACTGCCTACATGTCCTCAATCTCCTTTGATGTCATCGGAGACATCTCTTTAGATAAAGACACTCCATGCTTAAAAGGTAGAAAACCTTTCTTGGAGTTTTGCATGCTAAAACAAGCTTGTTATATAAAGCTTGAGATAAGCACAACATTCTTTTCTTGCAAACCTTGTTCCCAAGAATATGTGCTTATTTTCCTAAGTCCTTTATAATGAATTGCTTGGACAACCATACCCTTACTTCTGATAACACCTTGATATTGTTTCCAACTATCAAAAATGTAATCTACGTATAGTACAAGAAATACCACCACGTTTCCATCACACCTTTTGTATACACAAGACTTATCCGGTTACTAAATAAATCCATAGGTCTGGATTACTTTGATAAACCGGACGTTCCAAGACCTTTGAAGCTTTGCCTCAGTCCATAGACTGATTGAGCTTGCACACAAGATGCTCTTAGCCCTTTGCAATGAACCCTTCTGGTTGCTTTATATGGATGCTTTCTTCAAGACTTCCATTAAGGAATGCTGTCTTGACATCCACTTGCCAAATAGATAAAAGAATCTAGATAGACTTAAGCATGACTACCAATGAAAAAGTTTCCTTTTTCATCAAGCCTTGCTTTGAAAGTTTCTACCTTCCTGTCTATCCCTCTTTTCCTATTATAGACCTTTTTACACCTAAAGGCTTTTACACCATTTGGTGGTTTTACAAGCTTCCAGATTTTATTAGAATACATATATTCTAATTCTGTTATTCATTACTCTTTGCCAAGATGCTGCATCTTTATCTTGGAGTGCTTCGTCATATGTCCGGAGATCAGGTTCATGTCCTCCAGGGATCGAGTCCAAAAACTCTCCCAAAATATAAATCTTTTAAGGTTGCCTAACAACACTCCCACTACGACGAGACACCTTCTGCAATTGTGTATCATTTGTGATACGTGTTGCAGTTTCTTGTGATATTTCATCTTGTACAGTTGGTACTAGGTTAGACATGTCCTTTATTATTTCCTTAAGAACAAATTTACTTATGGGCACGTGGTTTATTACATAGTCCTTTTCTAAAAATCGGTTATTGATGCTAACAATGACCTTCTGATTTTTAAGACTATAAACCTACTTTCATTTCTCTAGGATAACCCACAAACAAGTGAATTCCTGTCCAACTTATCATTATCTCTCTTCAGCATATGTGCTGGACTACCTGAATCCGAATATGCTTCAAAATAGGCTTACGCTTATTCAGCAATTCTATATGAGTAGAGAGTTCTGACTTTGGAAGGTATTATATTCACTTCCGTTTCCAGAGTATATCCTTAAAATGAATTTGGTAATAACTCATCATCAATTTACTTATTTCCATAAGAGTCCTATACCTTCCTTTTTCTACACCATTCTGTTAGGGTGTACCAGGTGCAGTTAGTTGGGATTGAATCCCTACTTCTGATAAGTGACTCCTAAATTCTCCCAAGAGGTACTTGCCACTACGATCTCACCATAGTGTCTTGATATTTTTACTTTGACGTTTCTCCACATCAGCCTCGTACTCTTTGAACTAATCAAAGCACTTAGACTTGTGGCACATCAAGTAAATATATCCGTATCTCAAATAGTTGTCTATAGACAAAATATTTGAAACAACCTCTTGCCTGGATAGTCAAAGATCTTCACAAATCAGAATGAACCTATTCCTCTATATCTTTGGTTCCAAACCCCTTAGACTTAAAAGCTTTTTGGTTATTTTTCCTTCCAAGTAAGACTCGTAGGTTAGAAAATTTTTCTCTACCAATGAACCCAAGAGTTCATTGATTATTATCCTTTGAATCCTACTCAAGTTAATATAACCTAGCCTTAGATGCCAAAGATATAATTGGTTCATTTCCGAAGGTTGCTTTCTCTTAAAGTTAGAAGATGTGTTATAATTTCCATTTATTGCATCGTGGGAGTTATTGGATTTTAAATTGTCAACTAACATACCAGAATAGATAACTTCCCTATTTTTCTTGATAACAACTTTGTTATCAAAATCGACACAATATCTATTCTATAATAGTTTAGAAACTGAAATCAGGTTCTTTCTAAACTTAGTATGTAAAGACAATTTCTAATAATCCATATTTTATTCCTATTAGAAAATAAACCTCTCCCACTGCAACAGCTGCTACTTTTGCAGTAATGCCCATGTGGACGGTGTTTTTATTTTCATTTAGTTGTCGGGTTTCCTGGAACCCTGCAATGAATTGCAGACATGATTAATGGCATCTGTATCTACACTCCAGGTTCTGGTAGATAACACCACTAGACATGTTTCAACTAATGAATTAAATACACCTAAATTGTTCTTAGTTTTAAGAAAACAGTCTACCTTAATGTCCAGGTTCTATTTCCAATCATTACAATTGGGACTACTAAGTCTTTTCTATAGTATAACAACTAGGGGATTGACAAACATTTTAAATCCTAAGAATCATAAAAATATTTGGTCAAGATCAATTCTTTTAAAATCCCTATGAATTTTGTATGCCACGATAGTGTGGACGTATACAAAATCAAAAAAAAAGATTTTATCCATTAATTTTATTATCTCATCAACTTTACTTTATGACGAATAAAATTAATAGTTGATCTGTCTTTGATCAAATATTTGGTCAAAAATTTTTGAATTTAGAATAACATTGATTCCTCAAACAATATTATTTAAATTCACCAATACCTCAAACACCGTGAATTTTGCATGCCACGATAGTGTGGATGTATACAAAATTTAAACATTTGTAAGAGGAGGGTTTACCCATTAATTATCTTGTCAATAAATCTTTATGACAAAATAAAATTACCTCAAACACCGTGAATTTTGTATGCCACGATAGTGTGGACGTATACAAAATCAAACATTTGTAAGAGGGGTTTTAATTTTATTATCTTGTCAACCTATTTATTTGACAAATTAATAGTTGATTTTCTTCGGTCACACAAATAATAGCAGTGACTCAGATCGGGAGGATACTATTAGACGTGCCTAAGTGTATACCATTACTTGACACTAAGTCCATTAATAAGATTGTGCCCCTTCCGATGGGGAAGATCACACGCTCTTAATTAACTTCCTATAGTCATCCAAAATAGAAGTTTAAGCTAGTGATCTGCAAACAAGCTCATCCGATATGGAGGAAGGCACTCAGAGCCAACGCGCAAGCTTGTTGCATCACTTATAAACCAGTAATGGAGACCGTGGAATTTATTTAAAATTAAATCCCTCTCCCACTTAGTTATTTAAAGTGAGGAATTTTGACTATGCTAGCCTACTTAGCATGCATACTAACAAGCACACACAACACAGCATAAAAAGCAATAAATAGAAAAACTAATTTTCAACTATTATGACTTTTATCTATTGCTGTCCTCTGTGTGTCGCCAACCCTATCTGCTGCCATCTTTGGCCACCGCCACCGGGTCTAGTTGTCGCATCCATCTTGCTCCTTGTTCCGCTGCGCCTCTGATCCTCAAAAGGTTCCACGCCTTGCAAGATTCGATCCGCGATATAAATAGAATTTTACATTTTTCGATCCTATATTCCTCGAAGGAATGTACATGTAAACTAGATCGAACATAAAATAAAATTTACATCCATCGATCCTATATTCCATACAAGGAATGTACATGTAACTAGATCAAAAAATAAAATCCTAATAAAACTAAATACAGCTCCTGCTGTATTTTATAATACAATCATGCACATACAATAAAATGCCCTTGACATGTCCAAGGGTCCAATCACAAACATAATAACTATAAGCCATAATAGTTGGATCCTGCATCCACAAAGTTAGCACATCCTACTATTATCCTGCCTAAATTATGTATGACATGTGCATAATTAAACTAATACCAAATACACAGAGGCAAAACCCTAGCTCTGATACCAATTGTTGTTTGCTACTCGGAAAACCTAATGGTTCCACTGTACAAAAATTTTGTACAAAGGTCTAAACCTTTTCCTAGCTACCATGTGTTCTTTTAAATTAAACTTGGATCGCCTGCGGGACTTAACACGTTTGATCCAAAGTTTAATCTATTTGTTCTTTTAGGTTTAGACTCAGATCTCCTGTGGAACTTAACACGTTCGATCCAAATCACCTAGGTTATTAATTTCATTTTATATTAATTTCCAAAATTGGCTTCCAGTACTGACGTGGCGAGGCACATGGCCTTCTTGGATATGGGAACAACCACCACCGACTAGACAAAGCCTTTTAAGGAAAGTTAATATTTAATTTCCTTAAATAACTTTAGGTCAACCGAAAAGAACAATCAAATTACAAGGAAAAGAAAAAAAACAAAAGAACACAACATCGAAAACAAATTCGAAATACTAGAATCGCATGCCTCTTGTATTTGGTATTATTTCCAAAAATAACTAGTATGATGCGGAAAGGAAAAATACTAGTTATACCTTTTAGAAAGACCTCTTGATCTTCTATCATATTCCTCTTCTTACCTCGGACGTTGTGTGGGCAACGATCTTCCAAGATGAGAACCACCAAGCACCTTCTTCTTCCTTACAAGTTTCGGCCATCAAAACTTCTCCTAGGATGAAGAGGTTCGGCCACCACCACCGTGCTCCAAGGGATGCTAGAAACAAAACTTTCTTTCTCTCCTTCTTCTTCTTCTTCTCTAAACTTGATCCGACCACCATATGAATCTCCACAAGAAGGATGAGGTTCGGCCATCAAAGAGAAGAGAGGAGGAGAGGATGGCCGGCCACACCAAGGAAGAAAAAGAGGGAGAAAATAGAATAGAGTTATTCGCCATGAAGCCTTCTCTACCCCCTCTTTTATAATCCTTGGTCTTGGCAAATAAGAAAAATTTAATAAAAACTTCCTTAATTCTTTTGCCATTGACAAGGAAAATTTATTTAATTAAAAAATAATTTTTCTTTTCAATTTACAATGACCGGCCACACCATAAAATTTCCAAGCAAATAAAATTTTAAACACAAATTAAAACTTCCTTATTTGCTTCCAGAAATTTATAAAAAATTTCTCCAATAATTTTTTCCTTCATGATTGGTTAATAAAAAGGAAATTTTATAAATTAAAATATTTATTTTAACATGTGGATAAAAAGAAAGTCATCTCTAAAAATTAAAATGTCTTTTAATCTACAAATAAGGAAAGATATTAAATCTTTTCTTAATCTTTTGTAGAAACTAATAAAAGAGAATTTTTAATTTTTAAACTTTCTTTTAAATAATAAACATGATTAATAGGAAAGTTTTTACCAAAATTAAAATCAATCTTTTAATCTACAAATAAGGAAAGAGATTTAGCTCTTCTCTTAATCTTTTGTAGAATCTTATACAAGGAAAGATTTAAATTTTTAAACTCTCTTTTAAATCATGTTATCCACATAAGAAAAATTTTTAAAATTAAAATTCCTTTTTATTTTAATAGAGCCGGCCACCTAAGCTTGAGTTCAAGCTAAGGCCGGCCACATGAATTCACCCATGAACCAAACCATGGTCGGCCCTAGCTTGGTCTCCAAGCTAGCTTGGCCGGCCCCTATAGGATGGGTAAGAAGGTGGGTATGTGGTGGGTATAAATCTCTATATACAAGAGGCTACGATAGGGACCGAGAGGAGGAATTGGTTTTGGTCTCCCAATGAAATTAAGCATCCCATGTTCGCCCCGAACACACAACTTAAATTCATCAATAATAATTCATTCCACTAAAGAATTATTATTGAACTACCGCACCAATCCCAAATTACATTTTTGGGCTCCTTATTATGAGTGTGTTAGTCTCCCTGTGTTTAAGATGTCGAATGTCCACTAATTAAGTGAGTTACTGACAACTCATTTAATTAATATCTTAGTCCAAGAGTAGTACCACTCAACCTCATCGTCATGTCGGACTAAGTCCACCTGCAGGGTTTAACATGATAATCCTTATGAGCTCCTCTTGGGGACATTCTCAACCTAGATTACTAGGACACAATTTTCTTCTATAATCAACAACACACACTATAAGTGATATCATTTCCCAACTTATCGGGCTTATTGATTTATCGAACTAAATCTCACCCATTGATAAATTAAAGAAATAAATATCAAATATATGTGCTTATTATTATATTGGGATTAAGAGCACACACTTCCATAATAACTGAGGTCTTTGTTCCTTTATAAAGTTAGTATAAAAGAAACGACCTCTAATGGTCCTACTCAATACACTCTAAGGGTGTGTTTGGTTCAAGTCATCATGTATAACCTTGGTTATGTGATTACCAGGTAATCACATAACCAAGGTTATAGGGAATAAAACATAACCAAATGTTGTTTGGTTCAACTTAGGTAATGCAACAAAAACTTGTTTGTTTGAAGGTTTTAATGAATACCCTAGTTTAATATTTTACCGTATTACCCTCAGTTACAAAACCAACTATACATAATATTATTATTATTATTATTATTTATTTATTTATTTTTTTAATGTTTTTTTACTTTTCTTTTTTCTGTATATTTTTTTACTTTTTTATGTGTTTTTTTATTTTTAAATTTTTTAATTTTTTATATTATTTATATTTATATTTTTTTATTTTTTTACATTTTTAAAATTTTAAATTTTATTTATTTATTTTATTTTTAAAATTTTTAATTTTTTTTTAAATTTTTTTAAATTTTTTATATTTTTTAAAAATTTTAAAAAATTTTAAATTTTTAAATTTTTATAATTTTTAAAATTTTTTTTAATTTTTTTTTTTTAAATTTTTTAAAATTTGTTAACATTTTTAAAATTTTTATTTTTTATTTTTAATTTTTTAATTTTTAATTTTTAAATTTTTTATTTTTTAAAATTATTTATTTTTAAAAAAAATTAAAATTTTAAATTTTTTAAAACATTTTTTTATTTTTTAAATTTTTTAATATTTTTTTACATTTTTTTTCTTTTTTCATATTTTTTCTTATCGGAGGGTATTTTTGGTAAAAAAAATTCGTTAACCCCGGAATCAACAAAAACCTTAGCTTTCTGAGGTTTTCTGATTCCGGGCTGCATGACCCTTTTGCTGACGTGTCGGGCATGGAATATTACTTGAGAATCATCGAATACTTAAACCAAACAAGATTTTTGTTGATAACCTTGGATGGATAACCAAGGTTATCAAGAATAACCTCGAACCAAACGCACTCTAAGTGTACTAGTGTAATTATATAGTTAAGATAAACTAATACCTAATTACACTATGACCTTCCAATGGTTTGTTCCTTTCCATCTTGGTCGTGAGCTACTGTTTATAATTTATAAGGTACTGATAACATGATCTTCTGTGTGTGACACCACACACCATGTTATCTACAATATAAATTAATTGAACAACTACATTTATCATAAATGTAGACATTTGACCAATGTGATTCTTATTTCTAGATAAATGTTTATACCAAAAGCTAGGCTTTTAGTATACATTCTTACAACACGGTCATGTAATTCTTCTCCTATGGAAACCTTACACGGCCGTGTGGCTCACACGACCGTGTGGAGCTCACACCCCCTTGCATGACATGGCCATGTGGCTCTCACACCCCCTTGATTGGCCCTGCATAGATATGTCTTATTGCAATGTCTTTTACTCCATCAAGATGGGATTTTATCTAGTTTAAGTCTTCATCAAAGTTGTAGATCCTGAAGTTATCTACAAATTGGTTTAAAGAACAGCCCAAAACTCTAACGGAGCACAAAGGTATGCATGTTTTACTCTTGGTGTGCAGTGTAGGGATTCCACACGGCCCTGTGCTAAGGCCGTGTCACATAGAAACGCATTTTAGACCTTCAAGACGTAGTTTTCTCTGGATGAAGTCTTCATAAGAGTTGTAGATCTTGAAGTTATCTACATTTTTATATCTGGAAAAAATCATAACTCCAACCGAACACAAAGTTTTGACCATTTTACTTTTGGTCTGCAGTGCTGAAAGTTGCACACGGCCTTCACATGGCCGTGTGAGGTTCACACGGCCTTTACACACCCCCCACACGGCCTTCACACGGCTAGAACATGAAGAAAACTTATTTTTACATGCCCGTGTCACGCTAGAAGCTCTCGACTTCATTTAAACTCCGTTTTTGCTCCAAATCATGTCCTATCAATCAAAACAAGCAAAGAGTAGATCTCCGAACAAAATATAATGGAAGTATGACATTATAATGAAATAAAGTGCAATAAACATATATTATGCGCATGAATTACAAGTAGATGTACGTCAAAGTATGTATAAAAGTGTATATAATCTACACACATCATACCCCCAGACTTAAAACTTTGCTTGTCCTCAAGCAAAATTCCGCAATCACGATTCATGTATTCAACAATGCATCATAATCCTTAATACACTCTCCTAACTCTATCCACAAGTTTCATTAATGAGCATGATCATAGAAATAAATCTAGTATGGCTTAGGCATAAGTCTCTTGTGCACGGTGCAAATAAGTAACTTAAAACTCTTCAAGTTTCAATCTATGTCCTAGTCAAATCGTCATCAAGTTTGAATTCCTAATGTTTCCAGTGATAGACAAGTAACCAGTGATAGGCACTTACTTGTCACACACTTGGTTCATATTTCTTAATCAACCCAAGGTCTCAAAGGCGTGCTTAATCTCAAGAGAAGCTAAGCAGTCATTTCCCCAGTAACCTAACTCGGTCTCAAAGGGGTGACTTACTAGATTCCACTTATGATAACTGTTTTTTATATCCCTTATTCACTTTGTTTTTTCATAAGTGTTTGCATTGTGCAAATCTTATTCATAAATGTACCTTTAGCACAAATATTGGGATATTTTAATTTTTCCAAATGAGCTTACATGAGTTGAGCCTCATCCAGTAACCAAAATGAAGTTTGAGAAATCACCATGGAAACCAAGTACTAAACAAACAAGATGAATCATGACTATTTCAATGATATCAACCATTCAAGCATCAAGTATAGGTGTAGTGAAGATAAGATCCTTAAGGTCAAGCTAAGACTAAAACTCATCTCCCTAAGATACTTAGCTTATATCATGCTGTTAGTTAGAGCCCTAGAGTCAATCATATGATGATTGTTGTATGGACTTGTTGTATCATATTCCTATGTATATAAAGACATTTCTTTTTGATTATTATACTTACTTGTATTGGTGTCAAATAACTAAGTATAATAATGTCCTTGAGTAGAAGTTTCTTATCTATATCAATCGATTGGTTGAATCGATAGTGAGATAATATAGAGAGCACTACTCTTAATCATTCTTAGTCAAGTATTAACATTCAGGGACAATGTTAATGCGACAAGACTAGCATGTAGGTCAACTCGATGACTTGATCTCACAAGTCATGGATATAGAGATATCAAGTTGACACATGGGTATGCATTGGAGAATGTATACTGAATGACCCGCCATGAGAAAGTATCATGGATCGTTATATGAGTGTCATATACTTTCTCATGTGACTATTAGTATGACTATCAGTCCTTGGACCTGAAGTCACCATGGTTCCCTACATAAGGAGTTACATACTTTGGCTTCGTCAAACGTCACCCGTAATTGGATGGACTATATGTTGGGTTTTTTCGGGCCGCGAAAATCACTTTTTCCCGTCGCGAAAACCCCGAAACTCCCTAGCCAACGGATCCGTGCAAAGAAATTTTTTTTGAAAAACTACGAGTTCGAGTTTACCTAGATCTACACTTAGATCTACAAGGGAAAAAGGTTATACCTTTGAAGCGAAGCCCTTCACAATCCCGCAAGTCCAAGGTACGCCGGATCTCAAGATTGTCAATGTAGACAATCCTCTAGAAGTATCCACACGAACAAGATGTGTTCTCTAACACTCAAGGATGGAGAAGAGAATACCACAAGTGTGCTAGCACTTCTTGATGCTCTCGGATAGGATTGGAAGATGAAGAAAGGAAAAGAAGAGAACACACTCCTCTAAAAACTCTATGTGACTTTCACTAACCTTTCTTCTTGGATTAGATTCACTCACCTTTCTTCTCCCTTGCTTGAAACCCATGACCAAGAGAAGAAAAGGAGCAAAAAGAGAGCTTGAGGAAGAAGATGATGTGAATGTGAGTGAATGAAAAATTCATTCTCATTCAAAACCAAAAAGGTAACCCCCATTCTCATTAAATGTGGTCATTAAAGAGAATAGATTTGTAACCCCCATGAGGTGGCATACTTTGATGATGTGGCACATCATCATTAGTCCTCCTAATGCCAAATCACTAATGATGTGGCAAATAGTCAAGTCAAACTTGACTCTTCCTCTTCCTCTCAAGTCAAGTCAAACTTGACTTAATTTCTCTTATGGTTGATCTAATCCAACCATTTAATTCAAGCCAATTTAATATAATGAATCTAATTCATTTAATTAAATTGATTCAATGAGTCATAATCTAAATTAGACTCATTAAACACATGAATCAACTTGAGTCCAACTCAATTAGCCCAATTAGGATTACTCTTAATCTAATTTGATTCATCACATGAATCTAATCCTCTTAGTTCATCATATGAACCTAATCTCCATCCACTTGTTCTTTGTGTGTGACCCAATAGGTTCTTGTAACATTGGCAATGCCCCTAAACACATTTAGGACCATAAGTAATGAGCGATATCTAGCAATACATCATTACTACCCAAGTTACAAGAATGTTGAGATCCAACATCACTTTGTGACTACTAATTGTGACTCTTCACAATATATGACAAGTGTCCTTCTATCCTAGACATCTAGATTCATCAA
Source organism: Zingiber officinale (assembly GCF_018446385.1). Lineage (NCBI taxonomy): Eukaryota > Viridiplantae > Streptophyta > Magnoliopsida > Zingiberales > Zingiberaceae > Zingiber > Zingiber officinale. The sequence continues at coordinate 60,420,731 of NC_055992.1, forward strand.
TGTGAGGCATAGACCGTGTCATCCTCTAATCAATCTAAATCTTGAACTTCAAGTAGACTCACTCAATCAAATGAGCTCAATATCTCATATTGACTCATTTGGGCATGGCCATGCACTTCGTGGTCTCACTCTATCAAGAATATCGATGACTCTCCCGTCATATAGGAGGGATAGATCCCATCTACATCACTCACATCCCTATGCATAATTTGTTACATACCCAGTAATCGCCTTTATAATCCACCCAGTTACGGGTGACGTTTGATGAAACCAAAGTACATAACTCCTTATGTAGGGAACCATGGTGACTTCAGGTCTAAGGACTAGTAGTCATACTAATAGCCACATGAGAAAGTATATGACACTCATATAACGATCCATGATACTTTCTCATGGTTGGTCATTCAGTATACATTTTCCAATGCATACCCATGTGTCAACTTGATATCTCTATATCCATGACTTGTGAGATCAAGTCATCGAGTTGACCTACATGCTAGTCTTATTGCATTAACATTGTCCCTGAATGTTAATACTCGACTAGGAATGATTAAGAGTAGTGTTCCCTATATCATCTCACTATCGGTTCAACTAACCGATTGATATAGGTGAGAACCGTCTACTCAAGGACGCTATTATACTTAGTTTATTTGGCACCAATACAAGTAAGTATAATAACCAAAACACATGCCTTTATTTATATAAGAATATGATACAACAAGTCCAAAATACAATCATCAAATGATTGGCTCTAGGGCTCTAGCTAACACTATAAAGGCGATTACTGGGTATGTAACAAATTATGCAGAGGGATGTGAGTGATGTAGATGGGATCTATCCCTCCCATATGACGGGAGTGGCATCATGATTCTTGATAGAGTGAGACCACTAAGTGCATGACCATGCCCAAGTGAGTCAATATGAGATATTGAGCTCATTTGATTAGAGTGAGTCTACTTGGAGTTCAAGATATAGATTGATTAGAGGATGACACGGTCTATGCCTCAATTGATCAATCTAGATGTCAAGGATAGAAGGACATTGTCATATATTGTGAAGGTCACAATTAGTAGTCACGAAGGTGATGTTGAATCTCAACATTCTTGTAACTTGGGTAGTAATGATGTGTTGCTAGATACCGCTCATTATTTATGCTTCTAAATGGGTTTAGGAGCATTGCCAACGTTACAAGAACCTATAGGGTCACACACAAAGGGCAATTAGATGGAGATTAGGTTCATTTGATGTACCTAGAGGATTAGGTTCATATGATGAACCAAATTGGATTAAGAGTAATCCAAATTAAACTAATTGAGTTGGACTTGATTTGATTCATATGTTCAATGGATCTAATTTAGATTATATTTCATTGAATCAATTTAATCAATGAATAGAGATTCATTATATTAAATTGATTTGAATCAAATGGTTAGATTTGATCAACCATGGGAAAGAAGTGGTCAAGTTTGACTTAACTTGAGAGGGAAGATGAAAGGTCAAGTTTGACTTGACCATTACCACCTCATTTGTGAGTTGACATTAAGTGGGCCAATGATGATGTTCCACATCATCAAGGATAGTACATGTGTGTGCCACCTCATGAGGGAGATCAAGAGTTGTGACTCTTGGCATTCCATCGATTTAAAAAACCCCTCTTGAAGTGGCCGACCACTTTAGTGGTGTTGATTGCTCTTGTGTGCTATTCAAAGCTTCATCTTCTTCCTCCTTGTTTCTTCTTCTCTCCCCCTCCTCCACCTTGGCCGAAACCTTCAAGGGTGCTAGCACACTCTAAGGTTTCTTCTCCACCTTTTGTTCGTGTTGATACACATAGAGGGGTGTTCATTTGACACCCTTGAGATCCGACAAACCTTGGACGAGCGGGATAAGCAATGGGCTTCGCATCAAAGGTATAAACTTCTAAACATGTAGATCTAAAGTAGATCTAGGATTAGAAAACTTATACATGTAAAATTTTAATATTCGCACGGATCCGGTGGCATGGGATTTCGGGGTTTTCGCAACGCAAAAGTGATTTTTGCAGCTCGAAAATCCCAACAATGGAATCAGAGCCACGTGCGAAGCGTGTACGAGTTTTATTTTTATTTTTATGAAAAACATTCAGATCTGTAAGTTTCTGTATATTTACAATTTTTATAGATTTTATGGGTATTTTTCTCGTATAGGCGAAGCAACAAGTGTTTGGACACTTGTAGGCTTCGACTACCGAGAAAATCTTTTCGAAATGGCAAGGTTTCGCCCAAATCGTTTTGGGACAATGGCTTAAGGCGCTGTAAGATCGTCGTAGGACACTCGTGATATTCATTTCATGAGAAGGGGCGCTGCCCCTAATCCCGCAATGGGTATTGTCCCGCGATCGCACCCGAAAATCGCTAAACGGGACCGTCGAAAAATTTTGACTCATAAAATTGTAAAAATAGTAGTAAAAATTACAAAAATTTATGGAAAATGCATAATTTAGTATTATGTAGTGATGGTCATGGCCCAAAACCCCAATTAGATTGAAAAAATTGTGTTGTAATTCATAATATGGCATGCGTGCCATTTTGTGTGTTTGTGCGTGTTGTATATGATCGCGACTTGTGCGTCGTGCCTTTCTTTATTTTATATTCATGTTGTAAATAGTTTAGACTCGAATGTAACTCGAGTTTCAAATTTGTAATTTACAAAAATTGAAGCGGTGGAAGGTCCACTCGAGGAGGAGTTACGAGGAGGGTGCGAGCAACACATGGCGGTCAAAGGGAGGAGCTTGGAGAAGCTGTTGACCCTAGGTTGACCATTCGATCTTCTCATTGGTTTGAGAAGATCGTAGTAGGGCCATGACCTAACAAAATTTAATTAATTGCTTGTGTGTGTATGTGATGCATGCTAGTGTAGAGTAATTAATTAGTGCTTTAATGATTAGATTAGATCTAAATCGCGTATATGATGCACCACGATTAGATTAGATCTAAATCGCGTATATGATACACATCAGCGATTAGATTAGATCTTAATCGCGACAACTAAAAAATGCCTATCATGCCGTGATACCCATCACTACCTCGATCACATGTTGTTGTTGAATCTGCCAAAGTAGAGCAACACATATTATCTTGGTAGGGTGCGGAGGGACAATCTTGGTCCTGCCTATCACCGCATGGGTGAGTACAAACTCAATTAGATTGAGTAAGACTAGTTAAACTCAATTGGATCGGGTTTAACTATAGGCATTTTCCAATGGTTGGTAGATAGGTCAAAATCACATTTATATTAACTCTTGGGCGATTTAGCCAAAGCTAACTCAAGTTTTAATATACATGCAGATCTTGATCCTATAAACAAGAGTTGCATAAAGATGTAATTGGTAATTAGTTACCTACCGATCATACTAAGTCTTGGGCGATTTAGCCAAAGCTAACTCAAGGCTTAGTATGATGTGGATCTTGTCCCACAAGAATTATAGCTAGTTGGTTAGAATCTAGTAGGTGTGGTTTGACCACATCCATGACTTGATTCTACAAAAATTCTATAATTCAGTGGGAGCATCATTTAGTTAAAGGCCTAATTAAATGATTAGTGGAATATGATATTTATTTTCTATATTTTTTATTGTAGATTGTCATGTCGTCAAACACAAATACCTTCTCCCTGCGTTCTATGCTTGATAAGGACAAGCTCAATGGAGCTAACTTCCTGGACTAGTACAGGAACCTGAGAATTGTTCTCACACAGGAACAAAAACTGTACGTCCTGGAGCAACCTATTCCCTAGGCACCTCCTGCCACTGCCACGCGAGCTGACCGTGATGCTTATAAGAAGCATCAAGATAACGCATTAGATGTGTCCTGTCTCATGCTCGCGACCATGAACTCTGAGCTTCAGAAGCAACACGAGTTGATGGGTGCTTATGATATGGTTGAACATCTTCGTCAACTATATCAAGGATAAGCTAGGCACGAGAGATTCGAGATCTCTAAGGCACAGTTTCAGTGAAAGATGCAAGACGGGACTCCTGTAGGTCTATATGTACTCAAGATGATTGGGTACATAGAAAACCTACAGAGGTTGGGATTTTCCCTTGGCCAAGAGCTGGCCACTGATTTGGTCTTGCAATCCTTGCCAGAGAGCTACAGTCAATTCGTCATGAACTACAACATGAATGAAATTGACAAGCCCTTGCCTGAGCTTCTAAGTATGTTGAGAACTGCTGAGATCAACCTTAAGAAGGTTAAGTCCAACTCCATTTTGCTGGTGCAAAAGGGAAAAGGAAAGGGCAAGCCTAAAGGTAAGGGAAAGTCACAAGCCAAGGACAAAGGCAAGACACTGAAACCCAAAGGAGGGGTCGCCAAGGATGCTACCTGCTTCCACTGCGGTCAGACCGGGCACTGGAAGAGGAACTGCAAAGTTTACCTGGAATATCTTAAGAAGAAGAGAAGTGAGACTTCTACTTCAGGTATTTATGTTATCGAAGTCAATCTATCTATTTCTTCATCATGGGTATTAGATACCGGATGTGCTTCTCACATTTGTACTAATGTGTAGGCATTGAGAAATAGCAGGGCATTGACGAAGGGCGAGGTGGACCTACGAGTAGGCAATGGAGCACGGGTTGCTGCTGTTGTTGTAGGGACTTACTTTCTATCTCTGCCCTCTGGGCTTGTACTAGAACTAGATGAATGTTGTTATGTGCCTGCTATTACTAAGAACATAATTTCAGTTTCTTGTTTGGACAAGAAAGGTTTTTCATTTATAATAAAGAACAAATGTTGTTCAGTTTATTTAAATGATATATTCTATTATAGTGCACCTCTGATAAACGGACTCTATATTCTAGACTTAGAGAACCCCATCTATAACATAAATATCAAATGGGTCAAATCAAATGAAATGAACCAAACCTATCTCTGGCACTGTCGCTTAGGTCATATAAATGACAAATGCATAACCCAGCTCCATAAAGATGGTTTGCTGGACTCATTTGATTTTGAATCATATAAGACATGCGGGTCATGCCTACTGGGCAAGATGACCAAGACTCCCTTTAGTGGACATAGCGAAAGAGCGACTGACTTGTTAGAACTTATGCATAGTGATGTATGTGGCCCTTTCAATGTCGCTGCTAGAGGTGGTTATAGGTACTTCATTACCTTTACTGATGACTTTAGTAGATATGGTTATGTGTATTTGATGACACATAAGTCAGAATCCTTTGAAAAGTTCAAAACATTCAAGAATGAAGTACAAAACCAGCTTGGCAAGAGTATTAAGATACTTCGATCAGATCGAGGTGGTGATACCTTAGCTATGAGTTTCGTGACTATCTAACTGAGTGTGAGATTCTATCCCAACTCACACCTCCTAGAACACCACAGTGGAATGGTGTATCTGAAAGGAGGAATCATACCCTATTAGATATGGTACGGTCTATGATGAGTCACACAGATCTTCCTATATCTCTTTGGGGCTATGCTCTGGACACAACAACCTTCATACTCAACCGTGTTCCATCCAAGGTTGTGATAAAGACACTATATAGGATATGGACTGGGAGAGATGCCCAGCTGTGTTTTATGAGGATTTGGGGATTTGAGGCTTACGTTCGACGTCAAGTCTCAGAAAAATTGGGACCCAAATCCGATAAGTTCTATTTTATAAGATATCCCAAGGAAACGAAGGGATATTACTTCTACATTCCCAGTCAACACAAAGTAGTTGTGGCTAAGACTGGGATTTTTCTAGAAAGGGACTTTGTTTCTAGAAAAACTAGTGGGAGTACGTTCAATCTTGAAGAAGTTCAAGATATGGACCAAGCACTGAAGCCTTGATGGAAGTTGAACTGGAACCACAAATTGTTGTGGATGATGAGATTGTTCCATAAGGAGTTGAGGAACAACAACCAGTTCAAGTAGACCTACCTCTTCGCAGGTCTGATAGGGTACGTCGTCAGCCTGAGAGATACTCATTTATCTTATCTGACCATGATGACGCTATGCTAATTGAGAATGAGCCTACCTCTTATCAGGAAGCTGTGATGAGACCAGATTCTGAGAAATGGCTAGAGGCCATGAGATCCGAAATGGAATCCATGTACACCAACCAAATATGGACTTTGGTTGATCCACCTGAAGGGGTCAAACCCATTGGGTGTAAGTGGGTCTTTAAGAGAAAGACTGACATGGATGGACTTATATATAAGGGTCGTCTGGTAGCTAAAGGTTTCAAGCAAATTCATGGTATTGACAATGATGAAATTTTTTCTCCAGTAGCTATGTTTAAGTCCATTCGGATCATGCTTGCTATTGTAGCATACCATGATTATGAGATCTAGCAGATGGATGTCAAAACCGCGTTTCTGAATGAAAACCTGCTCGAGGATGTGTACATGACACAACCTGAGGGTTTTATAGATCCACAGCATACTGGCAGAGTATGCAAGATGCATTAGTCCATTTGTGAACTAAAGCAAGCTTCTCGGAGCTGGAATCTTCGATTTGATGATGCGATCAAACAGTTTGGTTTCACCAAGAATGAAGATGAATCTTGTGTCTACAAGAAGGTTGTAGGGAGCACAGTTGTCTTCCTTGTGTTGTATGTGGATGATATACTACTCATTGGGAATGACATCCCTTTGCTACAGTCTGTAAAGACTTGGCTAGGGAATTGTTTCTCAATAAAGGACTTAGGTGAAGCAACTCGTATTCTAGGCATACAGATCTATAGAGATAGATCTAAGAGATTGCTTGGCCTAAGTTAGAGTACATATATTGACAATTTATTACTACAGTTTGCCATGCAGAACTCCAAGAAGGGATTTCTGCCGATGTCACATGGTGTGAGTCTTTCGAAGTGTCACGCCCCCAGAAGAGTCCCTGTCCGAGAAAATTTCGGCAGCATCTCCCCTGTACGACGGACAATCAAAAATTTTCTACAAGCACTAAATACTCTCATTTTTTTTTTATCCTCAAAAATATCAGCCCACATACTATCAGATGAATAAATCTCTACTCCCTATGAGAGCTAATTAGCATTCAAAACATCAAATCATTATTTATCCACATAGTCCAATATCAGAGGAAGCAAATATCAATTTTATCATCCTGTTAACTAACCACAACTAACCAGATTTATTAAAATCTCATAGGTACACTCAACCGTAAACTCTCTAGCACCCGATCTATATCTGATCACCAACTATAATCATCAAACCTGTGAATATCATAAATGACACTCACTATGTCACTATCAATGACAACCCAAATATAAATCATCAAATTAGTTATCCACTAATAGATCATCAAAACAAATATCTAGTATTTGATCATCAGACAACCACATAACATTTACTCTCATAAACCATAAGAAATCAACATATCACAATATCTGATCTCACAAAATCCCTAAACCTCAAACCATTCTCAATAATGATCAAACATGGTAACTCCCAATGACCAATTCCCATCGTATCGGGTACCCAAATATCCAAAAGGTATGAGTATAAAAACTCTACTGGCTAAGTCAACAGGAGTCTATAGGTATCATCCACTACCCAGCTAACAATAGCAGAGGCTGGTATGTGCCTCCATCCCCTATGAGTAGTAACAGAAGCTAAAACTACTGATGGTATGATAAGAAAAAATCACCAGAGACTATAATCCTTGATCTCTATTAAGGTCAACCATGCTCAATGGCTAACCCATCACATGTAATATGTGCTACTACAACCAAACAGGTACTACATAAAGAATGCTAATACCTATCATAAACTATAAAATTAAACATCATACCTATATGCCATCTGGAGATGTTCCATCGCTGTCCAGTCCCCAAAATGACCTCGGAATTCCATACGAGAAAACAAAAACACCGGAAATCCATATAAATCCAAAACGGAAGTCCATAACATAATCGAAACGGACAAATCCGTGCAACCGAAAATAACTGCCCACACCAATATGTCTCGCAACTAGGGCAAGTATAAAAATATCCAAAATATCAAAAGCAAGTATCACACCCTGCTCTGATACCAATGAATTGGTATCAGATAAATCTCGAAAATCCAACACACGGAAATCCAACAAATATCGCCAAACTTTGGCGCTCTGATACCATATCAATTGGTATCAGGTTATATCAACTATCCGAAATACGAAAACAAAGATCGTAAAACTTAAGCTCTCAAAAATCCAGAACACAAAGCAAGTATCGTATACCTGCTCTGATACCACTAAATTGTCACGCCCCAGAGGAGTTTCTGTCCGAAGAAATTTCGGCAGCATCTCCCCTGTACGGCGGACAATATGAAACTTTCTACATATCACATATACATCAGCCACAGGCGGCTGGAATGATAACAATAAATAAAAACAAACACTACGCAGTTTATAAAGATATTCAGTAACAATAGGACTCTGACTCGAAATCCACCCTACTCCACTACACTCGTAAAACTCAAATCCAACGAACTCACCTCTTCTGCCGTCCAGGCAGGCACGTAGTAAAATGAAATCCAATATCATATCAAAAATCCATCAAAAGGTGTCACTCCATACAATATCCATAGGAAAAATCCAAAGACAATACTAAAACAAAGTCTGATATAGAAAAAGGCCAAAATAAAACAAATAACGAACTAGTAGAGAACTAGCTCTACGTGCATATGGGGGGCCAGCGACTGGAACTGCTCCGGACAGCCTCAACCTGAAAATACCAACAATGGAGGCGGGGTGAGTCCAACACTCAGCAGGTACAACTGATATGCATAATAAAACAAATAACAGACAACACTAATCATGCGTACAGTCCCCTGAATACGAGAAGGAATAAATGCAACTGAAACGAAATCAGGAGATAACTGTACTAACCGGAATCAAGGTACAAAGGTAACAGGTCGTCAGACCGAAGAAATCATAATCATGTATGCATGTCAATCAAATGCATCCATACAAATGCAGCATATAAGTGCAACAATCACAAACAATAAAATGCAATAAATGCATATGGTAACCGTGCACTCGGACATCACTGCTCCTGACAGTGACTGAGTGGACGGAATGCTGTCGGAGTACTCCTGTCCTCTGGCCCCAAATCATAAATGGGGGAGCTCAATGCTCTCATCTCCCGGTACACAATGACGGGGAGGAAAAATCTCTGCCGGCTACCACGCTGAGTCTCCTGACCAACGGAGCCAAACAGAGTCCACCATCTGCCGACTACCACGCTGCTACCCTAAATGCCAACGGAGCCAAACAGAGCGGAACTGACTGCCGGCTACCACGCTGAGTCACCTGACCAACGGAGCCAAACAGCAGAACCGCCACACACCAGCCAGATATACAACTAATCCATGGGTGGTGTGTGCAGTACATGTAACTGGCGATGGGCTCAACCATAGTGGAGCCGACAATCGCACAGCATGCAAACATGATGCATGATACTAAGCATGGCAATCTCATGAATAGCATAGCAAGATCCATACATAAATAAAAGGTGTACCACAAGTCAATGTATCAGATGGAAGGTACACAAACAGTTAGGGTATCTTATAAACCCTAGGTCCTGAACATGATGTATCACATGGTTGGGTCACTACCGTAAGCATGTATGGTCAGATAAATAATAACATGCAGTGCATAATAAATAAACAAACAACATGTAACAGATTATGTAGTGACCAACCGAATCAAGTGGAAACACAATTCTTGCTATATGTTAAACACTTTATCATGCATATCAAAAGACATAAGTCAAAGTACCCGCCTCCGAAAATAGAAAGGTCCAATCCGACGTTGAGATGCTCGTCTCGCGTCAAAGTCCTGCGTCAGTCGATACACATACATTTATTTAGCTAGAACTCAATGAATAGCTAAATAAAATCTCAACGACCACTAGGGTAAGATCCTAATCAACCTTCAAAAGCATCTCTTCCTAACAAAATCAAAAATCCCAAACTTACCTCAAGTCAGCCGCTACTAGAAGTCACAAAGTTTGCTGTCCAACTAGGGTTGTTTACGGCCAGCAAAGATAAATTGCTGCTGGAACAAAACTGATCAAACAGAAGCTCAAGCAATGAAGATCACAGATCATACAACCCCAACTCCAATCAAAGCTAGGGTATAGAGCCTACACTCTGTGATGGATCGAACCTGTGGCCAGCGACAGTGCTAGGGCACAGCGTCGGCGAAGCAAACTCGGCGACGGTGCTAGGTCCAGAGATGTCGGCGCTCAGTGGCTGGCACAGAGGTGGCGGCCGGCGAACTAGGGCCGACAGCAGCGGCTCGAGTTCTAGGGCAGAGGAGTAAGGGGCGCAGCCCGCGCGGAGGAGAGGACAGGAATGGGCTCGGTCGGCGGTGGCTCTGTGCAGAGCTCGGCGTGTAGAGAAGGCCGGCGGTGCTGAGTAAGTCCAGGCAGAGGATGAGTCGCCGACACTGCTCGGCGTCCGCGGAGATGCTAGGGCTCGGCGACGGTGCGGAGTGAGTCTAGGGCAGAGGATGGATCGCCGGCAATGGCTTGCGTTCGCCGGCGCTTGGGCAAGGCCGGAGGAGAAGAGAAGAGGATCGGGAGAGGAGGAAGAAGGACTCGTGCGGCGCCGGTTAGGGCACAGAATCGCACAGAGGAGAATGGCACGCAGGCTTCGGCGGGGAAAGAAAAAAAAACAAATAAAGAAATTAAAAGAAAAAGGAAATGTAATTATAAACATTTCCTCGCTTAAATGGGTCACATAAACAGGCTTTTCCCGGGCCCCGTTTTCATCCCCGTTAACTCGTTCGTACGAGCTCCGAAAAATTCCTGAAAATTTTTCAAAAATTCCGAAAAATTCCCTTATTAATATTCGCCAATTTTTCGGTATTTTACATTCTCCCCCACTAATAAAAATTTGGTCCCCAAATTTCGTTATCTACCATCAGCAATTACTAACAACAGATATAGAAAGTATAAATGCTGAACGGTAAATAATTCACATACCTCAAGTGAAAAGATGGGGATATCGAGCTCAGATAGTATCCTCGAGCTCCCAAGTAGCCTCCTCATCCGAATGATGCTGCCATCCGACTTTAACCAGCCGGATAGTCTTGTTCCGCAACTGACGCTCTTTCCGGTCCAGAATCCGTACCGGAACCTCCTCATATGTAATGTCAGGCTGAACTGGAACTGGAATATCTGCCAGCACATGTGTCGGATCAGGTACGTATCTCCTCAGCATCGATACGTGGAATACATCGTGAACACCTGACAGGGACGGTGGTAGTGCCAGTCGGTAAGCTACTGCTCCGATCCTCTCCAAGATCTCGAAAGGACCAATGTACCGCGGAGCTAGCTTACCTCTGAGGCCAAATCTCTTCACCCCTTTCGTGGGTGAAACTCGTAGAAATACATGGTCGCCAACAGAGAACTCTAGTGGTCTGCGTCTCCGATCAGCATAACTCTTCTGGCGATCCTGCGCCTCTGACATCCTCCGTCTGATAGTACGGACCAACTCTGCATCCTGCTGAACTCTATGAGGTCCCAACAACTGAGCCTCTCCAACCTCATCCCAAAGGACGGGTGTCCGACAAGGTCTACCATACAACGCCTCAAACGGTGCCATCTGGATAGCCGAATGGAAGCTGTTGTTGTAGGCAAACTCTACCAATGGAAGATGGTCCTCCCAACTGCCTCCGAAATCCATAACACATGACCTCAGCAGTCCTCTAAAGTCCGAATGGTCCGCTCCGATCCATCATGCGTGGATGGAAAGTCACATCTGAAACGGAGCATGTGCCCAAAGCTGCCGCAGACTCGCAAACGAGGCGTGAACCGTGGATCTCTATCCGAAATGATACTCAATGGAACACCATGTAGTCTCGATAATCTCTCGGCATTACAGATCCGCCAATCGATCCAGGAATCAGTCCTCCGAATCGCTAAGAAATTTGGTTAATCGATCTACGATTACCCAAATCGCGTCATGGCCTCGTCGTGTCCTCGGCAACCCTACCACAAAGTCCATGGTAATGTGATCCCACTTCCACTCAGGAATAGGAATCCGCTGAAGTAATCCTGCAGGTCTCTGGTGTTCAGCCTTCACCTGCTGACAAACAAGACATCTAGCTACGAAATCCGCGATGTCTTTCTTCATACCGTTCCACCAATAGGAACGTCTCAAGTCTCGATACATACGGGTTCTGCCTGGATGAATCGCAAATCGAGAACGGTGTACCTCCTGAAGTAGCTCCTGTAAGACCGGATGAGACTGAGGTACGCATAATCTGCCTCGGAAGAATATAATACCCTCCTCGTCTCGTGTAAACTCGGTCTGCTGCCCGGAAGCTATCTGACTGCTAATAAACTGCAAATGCTGATCACTGACCTGTTGCTCTGATACCACTAAATTGTCACACCCCCAGAAGAGTCCCTGTCCGAGAAAATTTTGGCAGCATCTCCCTTGTACGACGGACAATCAAAAATTTTCTACAAGCACTAAATACTCTCATTTTTTTTTTATCCTCAAAAATATCAGCCCACATACTATCAGATGAATAAATCTCTACTCCCCATGAGAGCTAATTAGCATTCAAAACATCAAATCATTATTTATCCACATAGTCCAATATCAGAGGAAGCAAATATCAATTTTATCATCCTGTTAACTAACCACAACTAACCAGATTTATTAAAATCTCATAGGTACACTCAACCGTAAACTCTCTAGCACCCGATCTATATCTGATCACCAACTATAATCATCAAACCTGTGAATATCATAAATGACACTCACTATGTCACCATCAATGACAACCCAAATATAAATCATCAAATTAGTTATCCACTAATAGATCATCAAAACAATTATCTAGTATTTGATCATCAGACAACCACATAACATTTACTCTCATAAACCATAAGAAATCAACATATCACAATATCTGATCTCACAAAATCCCTCAACCTCAAACCATTCTCAATAATGATCAAACATGGTAACTCCCAATGACCAATTCCCATCGTATCGGGTACCCAAATATCCAAAAGGTATGAGTATAAAAACTCTACTGGCTAAGTCAACAGGAGTCTATAGGTATCATCCACTACCCAGCTAACAATAGCAGAGGCTGGTATGTGCCTCCATCCCCTATGAGTAGTAACAGAATCTAAAACTACTGATGGTATGATAAGAAAAATCACCAGAGACTATAATCCTTGATCTCTATTAAGGTCAACCATGCTTAATGGCTAACCCATCACATGTAATATGTGCTACTACAACCAAACAGGTACTACATAAAGAATGCTAATACCTATCATAAACTATAAAATTAAACATCATACCTATATGCCGTCTGGAGATGTTCCATCGCTGTCCAGTCCCCAAAATGACCTCGGAATTCCATACGAGAAAACACAAACACCGGAAATCCATATAAATCCAAAACGGAAGCCCATAACATAATCGAAACGGACAAATCCATGCAACCGAAAATAACTGCCCACACCAATATGTCTCGCAACTAGGGCAAGTATAAAAATATCCAAAATACCAAAAGCAAGTATCACACCCTGCTCTGATATCAATGAATTGGTATCAGATAAATCTCGAAAATCCAACACACGGAAATCCAACAAATATCGCCAAACTTTGGCGCTCTGATACCATATCAATTGGTATCAGGTTATATCAACTATCCGAAATACGAAAACAAAGATCGTAAAACTTAAGCTCTCAAAAATCCAGAACACAAAGCAAGTATCGTATACCTGCTCTGATACCACTAAATTGTCACGCCCCAGAGGAGTCTCTGTCCGAAGAAATTTCGGCAGCATCTCCCCTGTACGACGGACAATATGAAACTTTCTACATATCACATATACATCAGCCACAGGCGGCTGGAATGATAACAATAAATAAAAACAAACACCACGCAGTTTATAAAGATATTCAGTAACAATAGGACTCTGACTCGAAATCCACCCTACTCCACTACACTCGTAAAACTCAAATCCAACGAACTCACCTCTTCTGCCGTCCAGGCAGGCACGTAGTAAAATGAAATCCAATATCATAGCAAAAATCCATCAAAAGGTGTCACTCCATACAATATCCATAGGAAAAAGCCAAAGACAATACTAAAACAAAGTCTGATATAGAAAAAGGCCAAAATAAAACAAATAACGAACTAGTAGAGAACTAGCTCTACGTGCATATGGGGGGCCAGCGACTGGAACTGCTCCGGACAGCCTCAACCTGAAAATACCAACAATGGAGGCGGGGTGAGTCCAACACTCAGTAGGTACAACTGATATGCATAATAAAACAAATAACAGACAACACTAATCATGCGTACAGTCCCCTGAATACGAGAAGGAATAAATGCAACTGAAACGAAATCAGGAGATAACTGTACTAACCGGAATCAAGGTACAAAGGTAACAGGTCGTCAGACCGAAGAAATCATAATCCTGTATGCATGTCAATCAAATGCATCCATACAAATGCAGCATATAAGTGCAGCAATCACAAACAATAAAATGCAATAAATGCATATGGTGACCATGCACTCGGACATCACTGCTCTTGACAGTGACTGAGTGGACGGAATGCTGTCGGAGTACTCCTGTCCTCTGGCCCCAAATCATAAATGGGCGAGCTCAATGTTCTCATCTCCCGGTACACAATGACGGGGAGGAAAAATCTCTGCCGGCTACCACGCTGAGTCTCCTGACCAACGGAGCCAAACAGAGTCCACCATCTGCCGACTACCACGCTGCTACCCTAAATGCCAACGGAGCCAAACAGAGCGGAACTGACTGCCGGCTACCACGCTGAGTCACCTGACCAACGGAGCCAAACAGCAGAACCGCCACACACCAGCCAGATATACAACTAATCCATGGGTGGTGTGTGCAGTACATGTAACTGGCGATGGGCTCAACCATAGTGGAGCCGACAATCGCACAGCATGCAAACATGATGCATGATACTAAGCATGGCAATCTCATGAATAGCATAGCAAGATCCATACATAAATAAAAGGTGTACCACAAGTCAATGTATCAGATGGAAGGTACACAAACAGTTAGGGTATCTTATAAACCCTAGGTCCTGAACATGATGTATCACATGGTTGGGTCACTACCGTAAGCATGTATGGTTAGATAAATAATAACATGCAGTGCATAATAAATAAACAAACAACATGTAACAGATTATGTAGTGACCAACCGAATCAAGTGGAAACACAATTCTTGCTATATGTTAAACACTTTATCATGCATATCAAAAGACATAAGTCAAAGTACCCGCCTCCGAAAATAGAAAGGTCCAATCCGACGTCGAGATGCTCGTCTCGCGTCAAAGTCCTGCGTCAGTCGATACACATACATTTATTTAGCTAGAACTCAATGAATAGCTAAATAAAATCTCAACGACCACTAGGGTAAGATCCTAATCAACCTTCAAAAACATCTCTTCCTAACAAAATCAACAATCCCAAACTTACCTCAAGTCAGCCGCTACTGGAAGTCACAAAGTTTGCTGTCCAACTAGGGTTGTTTACGGCCAGCAAAGATAAATTGCTGCTGGAACAAAACTGATCAAACAGAAGCTCAAGCAATGAAGATCACGGATCATACAACCCCAACTCCAATCAAAGATAGGGTACAGAGCCTACACTCTGTGATGGATCGAACCTGTGGCCAGCGACAGTGCTAGGGCACAGCGTCAGCGAAGCAAACTCGGCGACGGTGCTAGGTCCAGAGACTGTTGGAGTGTATACTGAAAGCCTAAGCTTTGTAAACATTCATTATGAATAAAGAATCACATTTGGTTAAATTTTCTACATTTAGTTGTAGTTGTTCAATTAATTTATATTGTAGATAATATAGTATGTGGTGTCACATACAGAAGATGATATTATCAGTACCTTATAAATTATAAATAGTAGCTCACGACCAAAATGGAAAGGAACAAACCATTAGAAGGTCGTAGTGTAATTAGGTGTCAGTTTATCTTGACTGTATAATTACACTAGTACACTCAGAGTGTATTGAGTAGGACCATTTGAGGTCGTTTCTTTTATACTGACTTTATAAAGAAACAAAGACCTCGGTTATTATGGAAGTGTGTGCTCTTAATCCTAATATAATAACAAGCACATATATTTGATATTAATTTCTTTAATTTATCAATGGGTGAGATTTAGTTCGATAAATCAACAAGCCCGATAAATTGGAAAATGATATCACTTATAGTGTGTGTTGTTGATTATAGAAGGAAACTGTGTCCTAGAGATACTAGGTTGATAATGTCCTCAAGAGGAGCTCATAAGGATTGTCATGTTAAACCCCGCAGTGGACTTAGTCCGACATGATGATAAGGTTGAGTGGTACTACTCTTGGACTTAGATATTAATTAAATGAGTTGTCAGTAACTCACTTAATTAGTGGACATTCGATATCTTAAACACAGGGAGACTAACACACTCATAATAAGAAGGAGCCCAAAATGTAATTTAGGATTGGTGCGGTAGTTCAATGATAGTTCTCTAGTGGAATGAATTATCATTGATAAAATTAAGTTGTGTGTTAGGCACGGGATGCTTAATTTTATCGGAGACCAAAACCAATTCCTCCTCTCGGTCCCTATCGTAGCCTCTTATTTATAGATTTCTATACCCACCTATACCCACCTTCTATACCCACCCAATAGGGGCCGGCCAAGCTAGCTTGGGAACAAGCTAGGGCCGGCCTAGGTATAAAATTGGGTGGCCGGCCCTAGCTTGAACCCAAGCTAGTAGGGCCGGCCAAATTAAATTAAAAAAGAAATTTAATTTTAATTTTTATTATTATGTGGAAGATATAATTTAAAGAGAATTAAAATTAAAATATCTCTCTTGTAAAAGATCTACAAAAGATTAAAGAAAGAGATTAGATCTCTTTCCTTATTTGTAGATTGGAGAGATGTTTTATTTTCTCTTTAAAAATTATTCACATGTTGTAAAATTAAAATTATGGAAATTTCTTTTTATTAACCATGAAGAGATTTTTTGAAGAGAAATTTTATTTTTAAAATTTCCGGAAACAAATAAGGAAAGTTTTAATTGTTGATTGAAACTTGTCCAATTTGCTTCCTCTTGATGTGGCCGGCCATTAGAGTTTATTTGGGAAATTTTATTTTATTTTTCTCAAATAAATCATGTCAAGGAAATTAAGGAAATTTTATTGTAAATAAATTTCCTAATTTGCCTAGGCCAAGGAATATAAAAGAAGGGGTGAGGGTGCCTTCAAGAGATACAACCTCTATTATTTTCTCTCCCTCTTTTGTTCCTTGGTGTGGCCGGCCATCCTCTCCCTCTCTTCCTCTTGTGGTGGCCGAACCTCTCTCCCTTCCTTGGAGCTCTTGTGGTGGCCGGATACTACTTGGAGAAGAAGAAGAAGAAGGAGAGAAAGCTAGCATCTCTTGGAGCTTGGTTAGTATTTTGGTTTTTCTCCTTGGTAAAGCTTTTCCTTTGTGGCCGAACCTTGCTTGGAGGAGAAGAAGGTGGTTGGTGGTTTCTCATCTCGGTAGATCGTTGCCCACACAACGTCCGAGGTTAGAAGAGGAATACGGTAGAAGATCAAGAGGTTTTTCTACAAGGTATAACTAGTAATTTTTATTTCCGCATCATGCTAGTTATTTATGGAAATAATACCAAATACAAGAGGCTTACGTTCTAGAATTTCGAATATGATTTTTCGATGTTGTGTTCTTTTGTTTTTTCTTTTCCTTGTGATTTGATTGTTCTCTTTGGTTAACCTAAAGTTATTTTAGGAAATTAAATATTAGCTTTCTATAAAAGGTTTTGTCTAGTCGGTGGTGGTTGCTCCCATATCCAAGAAGGCCGTGTGCCTCGCCACGTCAGTACTGGGAACCAATTATGGAAATTAATATTTAATGGAATTAATAACTTAAGGAGACTTGGGTCGAACGTGTAAAGTTCCGCAGGAGATCCAAGTCAAAACCTAAAAGAACAAATAGATTAAGTTTTGGATCAAACGTGTTAAGTTCCGCAGGCGATCCAAAATTTAATTTAAAAGAACACATGGTAGCTAGGAAAAGGTTCAGATCTTTGTACAAAATTTTTGTACAGTGGAACCTATAGGTTTTCCGAGTAGCAACCAACAATTGGTATCATAGCTAGGGTTTTACCTCTGTGTATTTGGTATTTAGTTTAATTATGCACATGTCATACATAATTTAGGCAGGTTAATAGTAGGATGTGCTAACTTTGTGGATGCAGGATCCAACTATTATGGCTTTTAGTTATTATGTGTGTGATTGGACCCTTGGACATGTCAAGGGCATTTAAATGTGTGTGCATGATTGTATTCAAATACAGCAGAAGCTGTATTTAGTTTTATTAGGATTTTATTTTTGATCTAGATACATGTACATTCCTTTTATGGAATATAGGATCAAAATGTAAAATTCTATTTATGTCGCGGATCGAATCTTGCAAAGCGTGGAACCTTCTAAGGACCAGAGGCGCAGCGGAACAAGGAGCAAGATGGATGCGACAGCTAGACCCGGTGGCGGTGGCCAAATATGGCAGCAGCTTGGGATGACAACACACGGAGGACAACTAGAGATAAAAGCCATAATAGTTGAAAATTAGTTTCTCTATTGCTTTTATATTATGCTGTGTGTGCATGTTAGTTTACAAGTAAAGTAGGCTAGCATAGTTAAAATTCCTCATTTATAAATAACTAAGTGGGAGAGGGATTTTTTTAAAAAAAATCCCATGGTCTCCATTACTGGTTTGTAAGTGATGCAAACAAGCTTGCGCGTTGGCTCTGAGTGCCTTCCTCCATAACGGATGAGCTTGTTTGCGGATCACTAGAACAGACTTCCATTTTGGATGACTATAGGAAGTTAATTAAGAGCGTGTGATCTTCCCCAACGGAAGGGCATAATCTTATTAATGGACTTAGTGTCAAGTAATGGTATACACTTAGACACATCTAATAGTATCCTCCCAACGAGTCACTGCTATTATTTGTGTGACCAAATGATACCAACTATTAATTTTATTTGTCAAAAGTTACGTTGACAAGATAATAAAATTAATGGGTTAAAACCCTCCTTTACAAATGTTGAATTTGTATCGTCCACACTAACGTGACATACAAAATTCACGGTGTTATGAGGTGTTGGTTAATTTAAAATAGTATTGTTTGAGGAATCAATATTATTCTAAATTTAGAGTTCTGACCAAAAGTTATTTGTGATTCTTAGGATGTCTTTCAACCCACTGTCCATCATACTTCAACAAAATAGACTTACTGGACCAAACTACATAGATTGGAAAAGAAACCTGGACATTGTTCTTACTACTGAAAGCTATAAATTTGTACTGACTGAGCAGTGCCCTGATGCACCTACTGGTGAATCTACCCAAGAGGAGATTGAATATCATAGGAAATGAGTAAAAGCAGATGAGATGGCGCGGTGTTACATTTTGGCTTCAATGTCAAATGTATTGCAACATCAGCATCAAGATTTACCAACAGCCTATGATATTATGAACAATCTCAAGGAACTCTTTGGTCATCAGGATAGGGCTTCTAGGCAAGAAGCCATGAGAAAGATAATGACAGCCACCATGCAAGAGGGTACTCCTGTAAGGGATCATATCCTAAAGATGATGGCTTATCTGAACGAGATACAGATCCTTGGAGGAGAAATTGATGGGGAAACCCAGATCGATATGATCCTCCAAACGCTACCTAGAAGTTTTGAGCAGTTTCGCCTGAACTATAATATGAATAAGAGGGTTTATTCATTAGCGAAACTACTGACAGAACTTCAAGCAGCAGAAGGATTATTTCGTCACAATGCTCAAATTCACTATGCTGAAAATGGTTCTACTTCTAAACCGAAACGAAAGAAGAAGAAGAAACAAGCTGGTTCAGCAAAGAAAGTGAATAAATCTCAGAGTACGGGATTTAAAGCTGGAATGAAGAAGCCGAAGGGCAAGTGCTTCATCTGTAAGCAGACAGGACATTGGAAGGCGGACTGTCCTCGTAGGAACCAAAACAAAGGTATATCTCATACTCTAGTTGTTGAAACATGTTTAGCGGTGTTATCTACCAGCACCTGGTGTGTAGATACGGGAGTCACTGATCATGTCTGCAATTCCTTGCAGGGGTTCCAGGAAACCCGACGACTATCTGAACGAGAAATTACCATCTACATGGGCAATGCTACTAAGGTGGCAGCTGTTGCAGTGGGAGACGTCTACTTATCTTTTAGTAGAAATAAGAATTTGGTTTTAAGAAATTGTCTTTATGTACCCAGTTTTAGAAAGAATTTAATTTTAGTTTCTAAACTATTTTTAGATGGATATTCAGTTTCCTTTCGTAACGATGTAGTTATTAAAAGAAATAAAGTGATTATCTGTTCTGGTGCATTAGTTGGCAATTTGTATACTTTAAATCCAATTTCTTCCACAAAGCAAAACATGGAAATTTATAACTCATCTTCTAATTCTAATAAGAGAAAAGAACCTTCGGAAATGAACCAAGCATATCTTTGGCATCTAAGGCTTGGTCATATTAACTTAAGTAGGATTCAGAGGCTTATAGCCGATGGACTTTTGGGTTCATTAGAGTTGGAAAATTTTCCAACTTGTGAATCCTGCTTGGAAGGTAAAATGACCAAGAGGCCGTTCAAGGCCAAGGGGTATAGAGCCAAAGAAGTGTTAGAGTTGGTTCACTCTGATTTGTGTGGTCCTATGTCTGTCCAGGCAAGAGGAGGTTTTGAATATTTTGTCTCTTTCATAGACGATTATTCAAGATATGGATACATTTACCTAATGCGCCGCAAGTCCGAGTGCTTTGATAAGTTCAAAGAATACAAGGCTGATGTGGAGAAACGACTAGGTAAAAGTATCAAGACACTACGGTCTGATCGTGGTGGCGAATACCTCTTAGGAGAGTTTAGGAATTACTTATCAGAGGCCGGGATTCAATCCCAATTGTCTGCACCTGGAACACCCCAACAGAATGGTGTAGCAGAACGAAGGAATAGGACTCTTATGGAGATGGTTAGATCGATGATGAGTTATTCAGAATTACCAAATTCGTTTTGGGGATATGCTCTGGAAACAACAGTATACGTTTTGAACTTAGTACCTTCTAAATCAGTTTCTTCTACTCCCATAGAATTGTGGAATGGGCGAAAACCCAGTCTAAGACATATTCGGATTTGGGGTAGTCCAGCACATGTGCTGAAACCAGATGCTGATAAGTTAGAATCTCGTACAGAAGTTCGCGTGTTTGTGGGATATCCCAAAGGAACGAAAGGTGGTTTATTTTATAGTCCTAAAGACCAGAAGGTCATTGTTAGCACCAATGCCCAGTTTTTAGAAGAAGACTATATAATGGATCACAAGCCCAGTAGTAAAGTTGTTTTAGAAGAACTAAGAGAGGACACGTCTACTTTAGTACCAACAGTACAAGATGAAGTACCACAAGAGACTGCAACACGTGTCACACATGATACACAACCACAGACAGTGCCTCGTCGTAGTGGGAGGGTTGTAAGGCAGCCTGAAAGATTCATGTTCTTAGGAGAGTCTTCAGACTTGATCCCGGGTAAACATGAACCCGATCCACGAACATCTGACGAAGCACTCCAAGATATAGATGCAAGATCTTGGCAAAAGGCAATGAATTCGAAATAGAGTCTATGTACTCTAATAAAGTCTGGGAGAACCACCCGATGGTGTAAAAGCCGTTGGATACAAGTGGATCTACAAAGGAAAAGAGGGACAGACGGGAAGGTAGAGACCTTCAAAGCTAGGCTTGTTGCGAAAGGTACACTCGGAAAGAGGGAATCGATTATGAGAGACCTTTTCACCGGTAGCCATGCTTAAGTCTATCCGGATACTCTTATCCATTCTGCTCATATGGATTATGAGATTTGGCAAATGGATGTCAAGACGACTTTCTTAATGGAAGTCTTGAAGAGAACATCCATATGAAGCAACCGGAGGGTTCATTTAAAAAGGCAAAGAGCATCTAGTGTGCAAGCTCAATGGTCCATTTATGGATGAAGCAAGCTTCAAGTCTTGGAACATCCGGTTTAATGAAGTGATCCAGTCATATGGATTTATTCAAAGTCCGGATGAGTCTTGTGTATATAAGAAGTGTAACGGAAACGTGGTGGTATTTCTTGTACTATACGTAGATGATATTTTGTTAATTGGCAACAATGTCAAGGTATTATCAGACGTAAGGGTATGGTTGTCTAAACAATTTGATATGAAGGACTTAGGAGATTGTGCACACATTCTTGGGATCAAAATTATAAGGGATCGTAAGAAAAGAATGTTGTGTCTATCCCAAGCTTCATATATAGATACAATCCTTGCTCGTTTTAGCATGCAGGATTCCAAGAAAGGTTTCTTACCTTTTAGACATGGAGTAGCTCTATCTAAAGAGATGTCTCCAAAGACATCAAAAGAGATAGAAGACATGAAAGCAGTTCCTTATGCTTCGGCTGTAGGAAGCCTAATATATGCAATGCTATGTACGAGACCTGATATCTGTTTTGCCGTGGGCATGGTTAGCAGATATCAGAGTAACCCTGGACAAGGACATTGGACTGCAGTAAAGCATATATTAAAGTACCTTAGAAGGACTAGAGATTATATGCTAGTTTACCAAGCAGACGATCTGCTCCCTGTGGGTTACATTGATTTCCAATCAGATAGGGATAACAGTAAGTCTACATCAGGCTATGTGTTTACTTTGGAGGTGGAGCCATTTCATGGAGGAGTGTTAAGCAAATGCGTTTGGACACAACCATGGAAGCTGAGTATGTAGCAACCTCGAGGCGGCTAAAGAAGCTATGGCTCGGGAACTTTCTAATGGACTTAGATGTGATTCTGGTTTGCCCAAAATCATCACAATTTATTGTGATAATAGCGGATTGCAAACTCGAAGGAACCACGAGCTCATAAGGCAAGTAAACATATAGAGCGCAAGTACCACCTGATACGAGATATCGTGAAGCGAGGAGAAGTTGTCATCGCCAAGATTGCATCAGCGGATAACCTGGCAGATCCTTTCACTAAGGCCCTTCCGGCGAAAGCTTTCGATCGACATGTGGAGGGAATGGGAATCAGATGTATGGTAGAAGATATGGCAGCTTAGTCATTAGTATAAGTGGGAGATTGTTGGAGTGTATACTGAAAGCCTAAGCTTTGTAAACATTCATTATGAATAAAGAATCACATTTGGTCAAATTTTCTACATTTAGTTGTAGTTGTTCAATTAATTTATATTGTAGATAATATAGTATGTGGCGTCACATACAGAAGATGATATTATCAGTACCTTATAAATTATAAACATAGCTCACGACCAAAATGGAAAGGAACAAACCATTAGAAGGTCGTAGTGTAATTAGGTGTCAGTTTATCTTGACTGTATAATTACACTAGTACACTCAGAGTGTATTGAGTAGGACCATTTGAGGTCGTTTCTTTTATACTGACTTTATAAAGAAACAAAGACTTCGGTTATTATGGAAGTGTGTGCTCTTAATCCTAATATAATAACAAGCACATATATTTGATATTAATTTCTTTAATTTATCAATGGGTGAGATTTAGTTCGATAAATCAACAAGCCCGATAAATTGGGAAATGATATCACTTATAGTGTGTGTTGTTGATTATAGAAGGAAACTGTGTCCTAGAGATACTAGGTTGATAATGTCCTCAAGAGGAGCTCATAAGGATTGTCATGTTAAACCCTGCAGGTGGACTTAGTCCGACATGACGATAAGGTTGAGTGGTACTACTCTTGGACTTAGATATTAATTAAATGAGTTGTCAGTAACTCACTTAATTAGTGGACATTCGATATCTTAAACACAGGGAGACTAACACACTCATAATAAGAAGGAGCCCAAAAAATGTAATTTGGGATTGGTGCGGTAGTTCAATGATAGTTCTCTAGTGGAATGAATTATCATTGATAAAATTAAGTTGTGTGTTCGGGGCGAACACGGGATGCTTAATTTTATCGGGAGACCAAAACCAATTCCTCCTCTCGGTCCCTATCGTAGCCTCTTATTTATAGAGTTCTATACCCACCTATACCCACCTTATATACCCACCCAATAGGGGCCGGCCAAGCTAGCTTGGGAACAAGCTAGGGCCGACCTAGGTATGAATTTGGGTGGCCGGCCCTAGCTTTAACCCAAGCTAGTGGGGGCCGGCCAAATTAAATTAAAAAAGAAATTTAATTTTAATTTTTATTATTATGTGGAAGATATAATTTAAAGAGAATTAAAATTAAAATATCTCTCTTGTAAAAGATCTACAAAAGATTAAAGAAAGAGATTAGATCTCTTTCCTTATTTGTAGAGTGGAGAGATGTTTTATTTTCTCTTTAAAAAATTATTCACATGTTGTAAAATTAAAATTATGGAAATTTCTTTTTATTAACCATGAAGAGATTTTTTGAAGAGAAATTTTATTTTTAAAAATTTCCGGAAACAAATAAGGAAAGTTTTAATTGTTGATTGAAACTTGTCCAATTTGCTTCCTCTTGATGTGGCCGGCCATTAGAGTTTATTTGGGAAATTTTATTTTATTTTTCTCAAATAAATCATGTCAATGAAATTAAGGAAATTTTATTGTAAATAAATTTCCTAATTTGACTAGGCCAAGGAATATAAAAGAAGGGGTGAGGGTGCCTTCAAGAGATACAACCTCTATTATTTTCTCTCCCTCTTTTGTTCCTTGGTGTGGCCGGCCATCCTCTCCCTCTCTTCCTCTTGTGGTGGCCGAACCTCTCTCCCTTCCTTGGAGCTCTTGTGGTGGCCGGATACTACTTGGAGAAGAAGAAGAAGAAGGAGAGAAAGCTAGCATCTCTTGGAGCTTGGTTAGTATTTTGGTTTTTCTCCTTGGTAAAGCTTTTCCTTTGTGGCCGAACCTTGCTTGGAGGAGAAGAAGGTGGTTGGTGGTTTCTCATCTCGGTAGATCGTTGCCCACACAACGTCCGAGGTTAGAAGAGGAATACGGTAGAAGATCAAGAGGTTTTTCTACAAGGTATAACTAGTAATTTTTATTTCCGCATCATGCTAGTTATTTATGGAAATAATACCAAATACAAGAGGCTTACGTTCTAGAATTTCGAATATGTTTTTCGATGTTGTGTTCTTTTGTTTTTTCTTTTCCTTGTGATTTGATTGTTCTCTTTGGTTAACCTAAAGTTATTTTAGGAAATTAAATATTAGCTTTCTATAAAAGGTTTTGTCTAGTCGGTGGTGGTTGCTCCCATATCCAAGAAGGTCATGTGCCTCGCCACGTCAGTACTGGGAACCAATTATGGAAATTAATATTTAATGGAATTAATAACTTAAGGAGACTTGGGTCGAACGTGTAAAGTTCCGCAGGAGATCCAAGTCAAAATCTAAAAGAACAAATAGATTAAGTTTTGGATCAAACGTGTTAAGTTCCGCAGGCGATCCAAAATTTAATTTAAAAGAACACATGGTAGCTAGGAAAAGGTTCAGATCTTTGTACAAAATTTTTGTACAGTGGAACCTATAGGTTTTCCGAGTAGCAACCAACAGAGACGTCGGCGCTCAGTGGCTGGCACAGAGGTGGTGGCAACCGGCGCTAGGGCAGAACAGTCTTAGTCGACAGCAGCGGCTCGAGTTCTAGGGCAGAGGAGTAAGGGGCGCAGCCCGCGCGGAGGAGAGGACAGGAATGGGCTCGGTCGGCGGTGGCTCTGTGCAGAGCTCGGCGTGTAGAGAAGGCCGGCGGTGCTGAGTAAGTCCAGGCAGAGGATGAGTCGCCGGCACTGCTCGGCGTCGGCGGAGATGCTAGGGCTCGGCGACGGTGCGGAGTGAGTCTAGGGCAGAGGATGGATCGCCGGCAATGGCTTGCGCTCGCCGGCGCTTGGGTAAGGCCGGAGGAGAAGAGAAGAGGCTCGGGAGAGGAGGAAGAAGGACTCGTGTGGCGCCGGTTAGGGCACAGAATCACACAGAGGAGAATGGCACGCAGGCTTCGGCGGGGAAAGAAAAAAAAACAAATAAAGAAATTAAAAGAAAAAGGAAATGTAATTATAAACATTTCCTCGCTTAAATGGGTCACCTAAACAGGCTTTTCCCGGGCCCCGTTTTCATCCCCGTTAACTCGTTCGTACGAGCTCCGAAAAATTCCTGAAAAATTTTCAAAAATTTCGGAAAATTCCTTTATTAATATTCGCTTATTTCCGGTATTTTACATTCTCCCCCACTAATAAAAATTTGGTCCCCAAATTTCGTTATCTACCATCAGCAAGTACTAACAACAGATATATAGTATAAATGCTGAAAGGTAAATAATTCACATACCTCAAGTGAAAAGATGGGGATATCGAGCTCGGATCATATCCTCAAGCTCCCAAGTAGCCTTCTCGTCCGAAAGATGCTGCTATCCGACTTTAACCAGTCGGATAGTCTTGTTCCGCAACTGACGTTCTTTCCGGTCGATAATCCATACCGGAATCACCTCATAAGTGACGTCAGGCTGAACGGGAACTGAGATATCTGTCAGCACATGTGTCGGGTCAGGTACGTATCTCCTCAGCATAGATACGTGGAATACATCGTGGATGCCTGCCAAAGACAGCGATAGTGCCAACCGATAAGCTACCGCTCTAATCCTTTCCGAGATCTGGAAAAGTCCAATATATCGCGGAGCTAGCTTACCTTTGAGGTCAATCTTTTCACCCCTTTCGTGGATGAAACTCGTAGAAATACCTAGTCGCAAATGGAGAACTCTATGGGTCTCCGACTCCGGTCAGCATAACACTTCTGGCAGTCTTATGCCTCTGACATCCTCTGTCTGATAATATGGACCACTTTGCCTCACGTTGAGCTCTATGAGGTCTCAACAACTGGGTCTCTCGGATTCTCGTCCTGATCGACGACTGAGCAACTATGGTAACAAGAATATCCTGCTCTGTCTGTCCCTGCTCCTCAATGTCTAACTCAGAGAAATCCTGAATCAAATCTGTGACCACAACTCGATGGCAAGCTAAAGTCCCTCTGGACCTCTAGCTAAGTGCATCGGTAACCACATTAGCTTTTCCCAGGTGATAGCTAATGGTACAATCATAATACTTCAGGAACTCCATCTATCTCCTCGGTCGAAGATTAAGTTCCTTCTGAGTGAACAGATATTTGAGACTCCGATGGTCAGTGAGAATCTCAATGTAATATCATACAGGTACTGCCGCCAAATCTTCAGGGCAAAAATAACAGCGGCCAACTCCAGATCATGAACTGAGTATTTTTCTTCTCAGGCTCCCTCAACTATCGAGAAGCATATAAGAATACTCAACCGTGCTACATCAGAACAGCACTCATACCCTGTAGAAACGCGTCGGTGTAGAGGACAAATCCGTCCTCTCCAGAAAGTAAAAACCAAAAAATCGAAGCCGACACTAGTCTCCACTTCAGCTCTTAGAAGCTGATCTTGAAATCCTCAGTCTAAATAAACTTCACGCCTTTCATGGTCAGGCGTGCAAGTGACATAGCAATCCGTGAGAAACCCTCAACGTATCTCCGAAAATATCGGCCAAACAAAGGAGGTTGCAAGCCTCTTCTATTGACTCCGTCTACTCCCGACGATAACAATCTCGATCTCATGTGGAACCACGGTATACTTCTATTGGTGACTGTGTGGCTCAAGCATCTCACATAAGACAATCCAAACCAGCACTACTGATAATCACATATAGATGTTCTCGTCGAATCATCTCTAGATCTATGCAAAGGTAGTGTACGTGACTCACCTCGGATCCGTAATAGATCACAACATCGTCCACAAAGATAATGGAAACCTATCCAAACATCCTCGACATACCAAGATCATCGAGTCCCTGAAAACATCTAAGGCACTGTAAGCCTATATGGCAAAAACCAAGACACATAATGTCCGTATCACAGACATTCCTATCCATAAGATCTCCAATAATAAATCGAAAATCTGATCATCAATAACATAAATCACCAAAGAATAAATCCTCCAGAGTGAGAGCAACGCTCCATCACAGGAAACACCACATATGTGGGAGCAACGCTCTACCACAAGAAATCCTCAACATGTGGAAGCAACACTCCACCACAAATAATCTGAAATATGTATCTGCAATAAATATAGGAGCAATGCTCCGCTACCAGCAATCCGTGATATGTGGGAGCAACGCTCCACCACAAAACAATACCCAAGTACCCCAAGGCACCTAACTATCCAGCTAGAGACTGTACAAGATCTCTCTACCACAATTCGCTGTGGTTAGCCTAGGATATAACAACCTAGTAACTAATCAAATCCATCATCAACTCTATCAGCATCCTAGTGGGTCATCCACTGATAGGAAAATTAGTTGATGAGTTAATTCAACAAATGACATAATGCAGTCACTCCACATTCTGCATTCAGTATAAGTAGAATCATCCTACTGCTACCAATGTATACACCTAGCACACATGCTCACACAACATATGTATGATCAACAAAATCCTCCAATTATTATACACCAAACATACTCACACCTCAGGTATATTCAGTATGATACCTCCAACAATACATACCGAACACGTGTGCAAAATCAATGTAGGTAAAATCAATAATACACCTCAAACAACACCCACATGACATATCTTCACCTATGCCCAGAGTATAACCAACATATACTTCCAATAAAGCATACTAAACTCAGGTGCACTCACAAATCAAACATATCAAAAAGTTACCTCAGATACCACACCAAACACATATGTTCATATCCCAACTCAGATTAAATCGACAAAATGCCTCCATCAAAACACCACCGATGTACTTATACTACATCTCAGATTTAATCAACAAGATATCTTCAATAATACCTCCAGATACATACACCGAACTACATATATATGATCCACAAGGAACTTCCAAACCATATCAGAACATGGATACATATACTACTTGCAAATGGACCGGCTACCACAGGACTCCTACAACCCAAAACAATCATGATATACATGCAAAATCAGCATACCAGCTCAATCAAAGAGACCAACCTTATGCTACCAACACTCATGGGTTACCGGTATATCTAAACAAAATTCATGCATATGTATCAAGCATGAATACATCAATCAAAAGCAACCCAAAATAAAGCAGTCTAATCATCCAGTAACAACCCTGCTCTAGGTTCAAAAGAACTGGTATCGGACAAGAAAGATATACACACCGTGGTATAACATTGCCAGTCAATGTCATACACTACCAAGACTATATCCAATGGGAAAAATTTTATCCTCATAAATCCAAAATGTACTCTCCCAGTATACACTAGTAACCATTGTATCCCATAAGTGTTAAGCAATTAACTCTACACTCCCTTACATCAGCGGGTCACATATCCCAAAGCACCCACTAAGTTATCCCACCAGGTATATACAATTCACGGTCAAAATCTTCATGGAATAAGATACATCGATCCTTTATAACCTATCCAAGCCGATAATGATATATGGCTAAATCAGTCCTTTCCACGCCAGTACAAAACATGTACTCAAATGTGCTCTAGATATATAACTAAGCACAAATAACCTAAAGGTTCGAACCTCTAAAAATAGAGTATAGCAATCCTCTACTGATCAACCAACAAAACTAAATCATTCATCTACTAACTAATCAAGAATACCTTAATCCTCCACAAGCAACTAAGGTATATCAAACCACAACTACCCAACTCGACAAACATAAATCAGCCTTCTACTGACCGATTTAACAAGAGTAAATCAATATTTACTGACGAAAATTAACTAGTGGATAATTTTCGTGTCTACCCTCTAAGAAGGAAAACTACGAAACGAAATTTTCGAGTCTCGGTTTGTAGTAAGAAGGGTGGTCCTAGCAATAGTAAACAAAAGAACTCCAACAATAGGAAATAACTCAACTACAGTGCGGAATAAACTTAACATAGACAAAGGAAAACTACTAAAACAATCTCTATCAATTTAATAACTGAAAGAAAACTCCAAAGAAGGAGTCTTGACAGTTTCCTTAGCAAACTCATGATCTCTCCATAGTCCAGCCATCACACACCTTCATCATCACCACCTTGTCGCCTTCCTTTCATACTTTAGTTTTTCCTTTATCTGCAGTAGGAGGAAAATAGTATCTATAAGCTAAAAGCTTAGTAAGTGCTTGCCTACTCACAAAAACTCGATATGCATGTATATAACGAAAAACATGCTAAATCTGAATGCTTAGAAGAAAGCTACTCATGCTCATCTACTAGTAAATAAATCAGATTAACTGAAATACTAAACATGTAATCATGCTCATAAATAGCATAGAAATCATATTAACTGAAAAGCTAACATGTAAAGCTACTCATGCTATACAAGAATAAAACTATAACTGCATGTTGAATAGCAAATAAAGCTAATCATGCTAAATAATCTAATAGCAAGAAATCAACTAAATGATAAGACATATAGTCATGCTAAAATAAGCTCATAAGGAAGCAAATGAAAACTGATACTGCATGCTTCAAATAACAAGAAGCTAAACTTTCTAATTCTAAACATATTTGATGTTTGTTTCATTTGTTTCCAAAAACTTTTACTTTTATACTTCAAAATAATAATCAACTTCTCTTGGGCCCGACATTGTACCACTTTGGTATTTTACCAATTTGCGCGCATCCTTAATAAGAGTCGAGGTAGCTAATCCCGAAACTACTAAGGTACTTCTAGGCCTTGTGCCTAGGGGCATCTTGGAGCCCATCCCTTGGACCTTGTGTCCGGTACATGCCCTTTAAAAGTAAAATACTTTTTATCTTTAAATACTTCTTATAATAAAATGTCTTGGCATTTTAATAAGCACCTTGTGTGCCAAAATCCCTAAAGTCTTGACTTCGGAATCTTACTTAAGGCTTTAGCCTTTTTCTTTCTTTTCTTTATCTTTCTTTTACTTATCTTTTGGTAATTTAGTAGAGGATCATAACTAAAACCAAAAGTAGATCTGTTCATGCTAAATGAGGTAGTAAAGAAACTTAAATCTAAACTGCATACTATCCTAAACAAATTCTGCATGCTTTGTTAACAAAATTCTAAAATACTATAAATACATGCTATCCATGTTCATTGCATATCTATAAAAACTAAAACTATATATTGAACACATGCTATTCAAGTTCATTGCATATATATACAGAAAACTAAGCAATGCAATAAGAAAATCTGCTTGTCTAACCGCAATAAGAAAATATGCTTGTCTAATAGCAATGGATGCTACTGGTGAAGTAAACAAAACATGTTTCAAAATCAAGCCAAAACTGAAAGTCATGTTCTTCTTCTCTTGTTCATAATATAGGCAAATATTGATTGACTTTGCATGACCCCTTGGACCTATTCCGTATACAAATCACAAACGTGCTTGGAATTAATGACTTAAATGTTAAACAAGGAAGTATCCACCTCAGTAAACAAAACAAACTGATCATTGCTCATTAAGGTTGATACGAATCAAAGAAGATTCCAAGTTTTCAATATTAATGCACTCTTCATAAACCAAAACTAGAATGCTGGCCTCAAACAAAATCAGATATTTAAATACTATCATAAAAATTACTATTTCAATCAGTAATACCATATTCCTTATAAACCTTTTAATTGAATCCAAACAGAGACATTATAACATCTTATAACCCTTTTAGCCATGGTTGTCACCTTGAGGTTTGAGTTAATTTATATGCTCAGTTGCGAACTCTGTAGTTCAATCCTTAACTTGAGAATTGTACCAATGGTTCTCACAAGAAGGAATACATGATAGTACAAAATTGAGTAAACACTTAACCTTAAAATGTTATAGGATATTTCCTTTTTTTTCCTTCCTAATGATCTTATCACCGTGGCCATCACGTTTCTAAACTCTCCATAGCCATCAATTTCATTATAAGCATCCTGATGGTATTCAACAGAATCTAGCCAGCATTACCAACATCAAGGGAGACATTTATTCCATTATTATCACAAAGCATGAAACTAAGTAGCATAGAATCCGATCAAAAACGCCAAGCACCCTCAAGTTGTCCAAAAGCTTTTGGGAACAAGGAAAAAGAACAAGGAATAAATCTCGGAGCTATCCTACCGCAGGTGAGAAGCACTTCTTTGACACAAACCTGCAGTCTTCAAAAGGCATGAAGACTGCAGGTGCATTAGTCTTACTAGTTGCTGTTAGATGATTTAGGATTGCTACATATTTCAGGTTCTGCCGTGATTCTTAGAGAGGGAAAAGAAGTTGTAAGGATTAAGTATATTGATGTTCAGAATTAGGAATAAGTTGTAAATCAATTTTCATTGATGTTGAGGTTTATGTTAGTGGATTGTTATGTAATTCTTAGTAGTGCAGATTTGTGTTAAAGAATTTAGGATGCTGGAAGGTTTCTGTTGCTTAGTAAACGTATGGGCTGTGAACAAGTTACATAGTTGAACTATGCGTTGAGTACGAACAAGTTTAGTTGTGGAAGGATTCAGTTGGATCTTTAGTAGCATTTCAGATTTAGATTTCCGTGTTATGCTGCCATGAACCTCAATTTTAGATTTTTCCTTACTGTAATAGAAAAGATCAAGCCTGTTTTCCAGAAGGTACTGATTTAAGTAAAGGGACTTTTCATATATTAGATAAAGCAATATGGATAAGATTCAGTGAAGAAATTGTGGTTGATCAGCGAGGTGAGTTGCTTCTCACCTGCAGTAGGAGTTGTTCCGAGCTTCGATTTGTTTTCATGGCTTTCGGATTTTCGTTCCTTTGAATTTCGAAGCATGTTGTAGCAGAATTCAGAATTTATGCTTATATTTTTCCTTTCGTTTTCTTTTGCTGCTGTACAAACCCGAATTGCCTTTTTATTTCAAGCAGATAGTTGGATTTCTCATTTATCTTCTAGCTTCTTAGTGTTGTGGTAGGCGTGAGCAACAATTGAAACAGTGCAAATTCTCTTAAAGCTTCTAGTATTCTTTCGTGTCTACAATAGGCAGGGGATGGTTTGTATGTTTTGCATGGGAAAAGACAGCCAAAGGTGTTAGAGGTGATCGGTAAATCCCTAATATGAGGAATGATATGCTTATGTTGAAGTTGAGATGTGATTCAAAACAGCACAAGTATGGTTGGAAATTGTGAATGAACTGTCAAGCTACTGTTAATGAGATTAGTTTGATGATTATTTTAGTGTTGGATTTTATTACAGTAGAAGATTTCATTTAATATCAAGCTGCAATGTTATGTTAGCTTCGGGTAATGGAGTTTTAGTTCCTTAGAATGGTATTTCTTCCAGTATCAATTGCCATGCCATATTAGCTTGCATCTGTTTATGAATTGCTGTTCATATTAGAAGGAATTCCATAAATATTATCAGCCACGACCTCGGGTCGGACTGACCCAAGCAAAATCGACCTAACCAGCTGGGCTACACGGTTTTGTTAACCTTATATGGTGAGAATTAAGTTTATAGCATAGTTAATGATTAGGGAATAAATGGGAAAAAGTGCGCGGCTGAGGGATCGAAGCTGCGATCTGTGGCTTCGGTTAAAAGCCGGCTGACCAACTGGGTTGAGCGTGATTTGTTAACCAAGTATGTAGCGGAATATATTTAAGCTATAGTTGGAACGTTTAAAATAAATTGGAATTAAAAGTGCGCGGCTGAGGGTTCGAAGCCGAAACCCGCCTGACCGGCTGTGCTGGCGGTGATTGTTAATTAAGGAAGGAGTGAATAATACTTAAGCAGTAGTTAGAGAATAAGAACCTTAGTTATAAGAAGAGAACTTAGGTATTTTCCCGTAACCTAAACCCTCGTTTCTTCTTTCTCTTTTGCGCGGCGTCGCGACTTCTGCTCGGGCGAAAGAGGCGGCGGAGCTAGGCTTCCTTTCTCCGGCGGCCGACGAAGGCTTTCTTCTGGCAAACCTTGCCGATTTTGATCCCCTTCATCGAGGAGAAGGTGAAGACGTAGAGGAATCGCCGAGATCTTCACCTCACTCGAAACCCTAGAGCTTTTCTTCTTCCTTTCGGTTGTAAGTCCAAGAACAGCGATGTAAGTGCTTCTCACCTGCGGTAGGATAGCTCCGAGATTTATTCCTTGTTCTTTTCCTTGTTCCCGAAAGCTTTTGGACAGCTTGAGGGTGCTTGGCATTTTTGATCGGATTCTATGCTACTTAGTTTCATGCTTTGTGATAATAATGGAATAAATGTCTCCCTTGATGTTGGTAATGCTGGCTAGATTCTGTTGAATACCATCAGGATGCTTATAATGAAATTGATGGCTATGGAGAGTTTAGAAACGTGATGGCCACGGTGATAAGATCATTAGGAAGGAAAAAAAAGGAAATATCCTATAACATTTTAAGGTTAAGTGTTTACTCAATTTTGTACTATCATGTATTCCTTCTTGTGAGAACCATTGGTACAATTCTCAAGTTAAGGATTGAACTACAGAGTTCGCAACTGAGCATATAAATTAACTCAAACCTCAAGGTGACAACCATGGCTAAAAGGGTTATAAGATGTTATAATGTCTCTGTTTGGATTCAATTAAAAGGTTTATAAGGAATATGGTATTACTGATTGAAATAGTAATTTTTATGATAGTATTTAAATATCTGATTTTGTTTGAGGCCAACATTCTAGTTTTGGTTTATGAAGAGTGCTTTAATATTGAAAACTTGGAATCTTCTTTGATTCGTATCAACCTTAATGAGCAATGATCAATTTGTTTTGTTTACTGAGGTGGATACTTCCTTGTTTAACATTTAAGTCATTAATTCCAAGCATGTTTGTGATTTGTATACGGAATAGGTCCAAGGGGTCATGCAAAGTCAATCAATATTTGCCTATATTATGAACAAGAGAAGAAGAACATGACTTTCAGTTTTGGCTTGATTTTGAAACATGTTTTGTTTACTTCACCAGTAGCATCCATTGCTATTAGACAAGCATATTTTCTTATTGCGGTTAGACAAGCAGATTTTCTTATTGCATTGCTTAGTTTTCTGTATATATATGCAATGAACTTGAATAGCATGTGTTCAATATATAGTTTTAGTTTTTATAGATATGCAATGAACATGGATAGCATGTATTTATAGTATTTTAGAATTTTGTTAACAAAGCATGCAGAATTTGTTTAGGATAGTATGCAGTTTAGATTTAAGTTTCTTTACTACCTCATTTAGCATGAACAGATCTACTTTTGGTTTTAGTTATGATCCTCTACTAAATTACCAAAAGATAAGTAAAAGAAAGATAAAGAAAAGAAAGAAAAAGGCTAAAGCCTTAAGTAAGATTCCGAAGTCAAGACTTTAGGGATTTTGGCACACAAGGTGCTTATTAAAATGCCAAGACATTTTATTATAAGAAGTATTTAAAGATAAAAAGTATTTTACTTTTAAAGGGCATGTACCGGACACAAGGTCCAAGGGATGGGCTCCAAGATGCCCCTAGGCACAAGGCCTAGAAGTACCTTAGTAGTTTCGGGATTAGCTACCTCGACTCTTATTAAGGATGCGCGCAAATTGGTAAAATACCAAAGTGGTACAATGCCGGGCCCAAGAGAAGTTGATTATTATTTTGAAGTATATAAGTAAAAGTTTTTGGAAACAAATGAAACAAACATCAAATATGTTTAGAATTAGAAAGTTTAGCTTCTTGTTATTTGAAGCATGCAGTATCAGTTTTCATTTGCTTCCTTATGAGCTTATTTTAGCATGACTATATGTCTTATCATTTAGTTGATTTCTTGCTATTAGATTATTTAGCATGATTAGCTTTATTTGCTATTCAGCATGCAGTTATAGTTTTATTCTTGTATAGCATGAGTAGCTTTACATGTTAGCTTTTCAGTTAATATGATTTCTATGCTATTTATGAGCATGATTACATGTTTAGTATTTCAGTTAATCTGATTTATTTACTAGTAGATGAGCATGAGTAGCTTTCTTCTAAGCATTCAGATTTAGCATGTTTTTCGTTATATACATGCATATCGAGTTTTTGTGAGTAGGCAAGCACTTACTAAGCTTTTAGCTTATAGATACTATTTTCCTCCTACTGCAGATAAAGGAAAAACTAAAGTATGAAAGGAAGGCAACAAGGTGGTGATGATGAAGGTGTGTGATGGCTGGACTATGGAGAGATCATGAGTTTGCTAAGGAAACTGTCAAGACTCCTTCTTTGGAGTTTTCTTTCAGTTATTAAATTGATAGAGATTGTTTTAGTAGTTTTCCTTTGTCTATGTTAAGTTTATTCCGCACTGTAGTTGAGTTATTTCCTATTGTTGGAGTTCTTTTGTTTACTATTGCTAGGATAGTTTATTTTTTAGTTATATATAAACTGCGTGGTGATGTTATTGCTTTGTATATGTATGTACTTATGATTATCGTCACCGGTACAGGGGAGATTCTGCCGAAATTTTTCGGTAGGGTTTTCCTAGAGATTTTTAATAAACCGGTTAAGTAGAGTAGTAGATAAGTAACGGTCACTCTTAGAGAGTAGTAGTAGTAGTAAGAAGGGTGGTCGCTACAGTTAATTTCGTTTCGTGTCAACCAAAATTATATATGGAGCAATATGTATATAAGTAGTAGTTAGGAATAGAGAATAAATAGGAAGGAAAATAGTTGCAGCCGAGACTCGAACCCGCGAGCCCTGACTTAGTCAAAGCGCAGCCAACCAACCGGTCTACGAAAGCTTTGTTAACTATATAAGAGGTGGAATATATTTAAGCTATAGTTAGAGCGTTTTGAATAAAAGAGGAATAAAAGTGCGCGGCTGGGATTCGAACCCATGAGCTGGGCTTTAAGCAAAACCGGCCCAAACCAGCTGAGCTACACGGACTTTGTCAACCTAATATGGAGAGAATTGGTATTAAAGCGTAGTTGTGATTAAACCCGAATATAAGAAAGGGTATTAGGTTTTTATTTTCAGAAAAACCAAAAATTTTCTCTCAAAATCTCTTCTCTTCTCTTCTCGCGACGGCGCCGACTCTTCTCAGACGAAATCGCAGCAGTGAGCAAGGGTTTCTCCGACGCCGGCGAGGGCTTTTCCGGCTAGTCTTCACCCGTGCGAGGTCATCCCGACGGAGAAGAACTTGCGGGCACATGAGGAAGCCGAAGATTTTGCAAGACCCGAGCCCTCCGAAAACCCTAAGGCCTTTCCCTTCCTTCTTTTCGGTTGTAAGTCCAAGAACCCTCGGTAAGTACTACTCACCTGCGGTAGGAGTTGCTCCGAGCTTCGGTTTGCTTTCTTGGCTTTCGGATGGTTGTGTACAACATGCGTTTTTGGTTTTCTTCTCCCTAAGTGTTGTTGTAACAAGATCTTAGATCCTGTTGTGCCGTAAAGTATAAGTATTGTAGTGTATTTTAGCTTGTTTTCTGTGATTCTGTGAAGGTATAGTTTGAATAAGTTACATGTGAATTGATTGTGTTATTAGGGATTAATAGAATAGATTCAAGATTGTGTTTTCCTTTCTTGCAAATCTGTGGAAGCAAGTTTAGAGATTTTTGGTTGCCTACAAGGGTTTTAAC
Organism: Zingiber officinale; assembly: GCF_018446385.1. Classification (NCBI taxonomy): domain Eukaryota; kingdom Viridiplantae; phylum Streptophyta; class Magnoliopsida; order Zingiberales; family Zingiberaceae; genus Zingiber; species Zingiber officinale. Next base: position 60,458,322 of record NC_055992.1, read on the forward strand.
TGTGAATTGGTGTATATAGGTCTTTCTATAAAATTTACAGCAAGTTTAACTTGAGTTAGGCAAAGAAAAGGGGCACGGGTAGTTTCTTTAGGGTTGCTGTGCAATTTGGTTATTTAGTTGACCATGAGAAAGCATATGCTTGTTGATTGACATGTAGTTCCCTTCATGTTGTTACCTTGTTAGAGGATTTAAATGGATTCTTGTTAAGAATTTGTTAAGAGTTTATTAGGAGTCTTTCTTTTAATTGCTAGAGAAATTAGAGATTTCACATGCTATTTGTAATGCTAGATTTGAGTCAGTTGCTTTTTCTTTAAGCAAGTGCAAATTCGTTTATGTTTTAATTTAGTTTCGAATAGAGGAGCATGCTGTAAGAAGTTTTAATTCTGAGCCTATAGTATCAACTTGAACAGTATCAACCCTTCAGTTTCCTTTTTGCTGCCTTACCTTGGTTAACTCCCTTTTTACTGCCATGAGTTTGATATAGAAGAGGAGAAGGAACTTTAAGGGTTTTAGCATGTGTTTAAGTATTCCATCTTATGTTAACTTTGCAGATTTTAGTTTATATGCACATAACTGGGCATGAACAGCATGTATAGGAAGCTCAAAGTTGCATTCTTTTGCCCTATTTTTATAGCATGATTAGTAAGCTTAAAGTAGTTCTCTTTTGCTCCATTTTGTAGCATGATTAGCAAGATCAAATTAGTTTTCTTTTGCTCCATTTTGTAGCATGATTAGCAAGATCAAATTAGTTTTCTTTTGCTCTATTTGGTGGCATGATTAGTAGGATCAAATTAGTCTTCCTTTGCTCTACTTTGTAGCATGATTAGTAAGATTAGATTAGCTTTCTTTTGCTTTTATCACAGCATGTTTAGTAAGTCCAAGTTCGCTTTCTTTTGCTCTATTTTATAGCATGTTTAGTAAGTCCAAGTTAGCTTTCTTTTGCTCTATTTTACAGCATGATTAGCAAGTTTGAATTAGTTTTCTTTTGCTCTATTCTAGAGCATGATTAGTAAGTTCAGATGTGCTTTCTTTTCCTTTGTTTTATAGCATGTTTAGAAAGTTCAGATTTGCTTTTCTGTTGCTTTGTTTTATAATATGCTTAGAGAGAGTCTAGATTTGTTTCCCTTATATTGTTTTTATATAGCATGCTTAGTTAATTGTAATCCTACACTTGTTAGGTATATCTAAAGGATTCCAATAAACTCTAATAAAGGATTATGAGAAAACTGAGTAAAAAGAAAAAGGACTAAAGTCTAGTTAAAAAGAGATAACAAGTAAATTAAAGTAAGAGGCTAGTACCCGACTTCCGAGGTTGTCGTTAAACAAATCCAGGTGACCAATTCCGAGGTCTTGGCCCTGGTAAGACCGAGGTCTTTATCCTCATAGGGCTGGAGGCTCGCTATCCCAGTCACTATTAGAGAGCGCGCAAAACAAAGATGGTACTAAGCCTGGGCCCAAAGAAGAAAAGAAAAAGAAGAAGAAGAAAAGAAAAGAAAAGAAAAGAAAAGAAGAACAAGAAGAAGAAAGTGAAAGAGAAATTAAAAGATTAATTTCTAGTATAAGTAAAGCAAGAAGAAAAGAAGAAGAAGGTAAAAGAGAAATTAAAAGATTAATTTCTGGTATAAAGATATAAGAAAATGAAACAAGTTTTACGCTTAGAATCAATAAAAGTTTAGTTCTTTAATTCTAAGCTTACAGTAGTTGTTTCATTACTTTCCTGTCAGTTAGTGAGCATGTTTAGTATTCAGTTTTATTTTTGTATACCATGGGTACATGCAGCTTTGCTTTTAGCATTTCAGTTTTAGTATTGTTGTATTCTTTTTATGCACTTCGATGTTTTTGTGAGATAGATTAGTACTTACTAAGCGTTTTCGCTTATAGATCTTTTGTTTTTTTTCCTCCTACCGCAGATAAAGGAAAAGCTAAGATATGAAGGGAGATGACAGGATGGTGGTGGTGATGAAGGTGTATGATGACTGCGACTATGGAGAGATCAGAGAGTGCTAGCAAACTTGCAGGACCTAATGATTAGAGTTTATGCTTTAGTTCTTTTCTTTAAATACTGTTATGAAGTTTATGTGATTGTGATTGAGTTGATTCGTATTGTAGCTTATTTAAGTCCTATTCTGGGAGTTGTGTTTAGTTCTGGTTGCTAGTCTAGTCTTTTGGTTATAGTATGAATTTATTACTGCGTGGTTGTGAATAAAATGTGTCCCAGCCGCATGTGGCTGCGTATATATCTTGTGTATTATAGATTTGGTCACCGGTACAGGGGAGATTTTGTCGAAATTTTTCGGTAGGAATTCCTCTGAACCGTGATAAATCTAAGTATTGCTAATAATAGCGTCAGTGACATTAGATAGAGAGTTGTAGTTAGGTAACATTCGCCCTTAGAGAGTAGAAGTAAGAAGGGTGGGTTGTTACAGTTGGTATCAAATCTGGCTGACACAACCACGCAGTAATAATACTCTGACTCAAAAACCACTCTACTCAACTACACTCGTAAAGCTCAAAACCGACGAACTCACCTCTTCTGCCGTCCAGGCATGCACGTAGTAAAAAAAAAAAAAACACATCGAATAGAAATCCATCATCATCACAAAAATCCATACAACAACCAAGTATGCAAACAAACCAAGTCCACACATAATCAATAAATGCAAAACAAAACTAAACGATATATAAACCATCGAGGTCTGCAGAGATCTAGCACTACGTGCTGTGGGGACTGGCGACTGGAACTCCCTCCTGACAGCAACATTCTGAAATATATCAACAATGGAGGCGGGGTGAGTCCAACACTCAGCAGGTACAATTGATATGCAAAGTAAAGAAATAACACCTAGCACTAATCATGCGTACAGTCTCCTGATAAAAATAAAGGTAAATGCAAACCGAAGAAGACAGGAGAGAATCTGACTAACCGGGACCGGTATAAGGACAAACAGTCCGAAAGGTATAAACCTGTATGCATGTCAAACATAGGTATCCAAACAATATGAGCATATAAATGCAGCAATCACAAACAATAAATGCATCATGCATATGATGCCAATGTCATGGTCACCCCTGACGCCAGTCAGCCAACTCACAACAAAAGTGGGACCAAGTGGGTAGGGCTGTGACAACCGTGCACTCAGCAACACTACTCCTGATGAGTGATCGAGTGGACGGGATGCTGTCGGAGTACATACATACTCCTACCCCAAATCATAAATGGGGGAGCGCAATGCTCTCATCTCCCGGTACGCTATGACGGGGAGGAATCTCTAACGTGCTACACGCTGCGTCACACTACCCCTGAGCGGATCAACGGAGCACCGGAAGAGTCAAACTGACGTGCTACCACGCTGTGTCACGCTACCCATGAGCGTCACAACGGAGCACCGAACAATGATGAAAACTGGCAAAGTGCTCAACAATAATGGAGCAATCTATCGCACAACATGCGATCATGCAAATGGTGCATGTCACTAAGCATGGTAATATACTAAACCAACCTCTGGACATATAACAATGGGCATCATAGTGAATAAATCATATCAAGGTATACTGATCAAATAAGGTATCAAACCTAGGTCCTGACATGGTAAAACATGGTTATATCACTACCCATGAGCATGATAGATCGGTACAAGATCAATACGAAATGAAATCAAACAATCAATCAAACAGGTAACATGTGTTGGGCAGTGATTAACCGAAACAGATAGGAAACACAATTAATGCAACATATTATTTTCATTACTAAGCATATCAAAGACAATAAGTCAAAAGTACCCGTCTCCGAAAATAGAAAGGTCCAATCTAGCAAATCCAAGTCGAGACGCCCGTCTCGAATCAGAGTCCTGCGTCAAAACAGTATATATATTTTATTTAGCTAAATCCAAATGAAATAGCTAAATAAAATTCCCAAAACTGAATTAGGACCAAAACCATAATCACCACAATCCAACTTATCTAATTAAACCTTTAATCAAACCTGCACATGATCATCCATCTAAAATAATCAAATCCAATCATGATCTACATAAAGGATTAATTATCTAATTCAATTTAAACATAACCCTAATTCAATGCTACACATGATCATGTAATCAAAAACCTACATATGATCATGAATTCAAAATGATACTATGATCCACAACCAAGATCAAATACCTACACATAAGCCTAATTCAACTTAACCAATTGGTATCAAACTTACTACACATCAGGTATCAATCACCCTACACATACCTCAATCTCCAATCCTCTGTTCTTGATCCAAAGCCACTGATGATGCTGATTTGAAGGCTGCCGGCAATTAGAAACACCCCTCAAAGCACAAAAACCCCACCAAATCCGTGACCTAGAGTGGCAACAAGGAGAGGGTCGGCTGTAGGCAGTGGCTACTGATCACCGTGATAAGGCCGAGAGCAAGGGTGTCCGGTGGTGGCTTGTCGGACCAGAGGAGAAGAGAGGGAGTCTCGGTGGCTGGCAGCGCTGCAAATCTAGGGCACAGCGAACTTCTGCGTCGGCAGTGCTCGGGCCCGAGGGCAGAGGAAAGGAGAAGAGAAGAAGGTGGTCGGGCGGCGCCGGGTGGCTAGGGCACCGAGTGGTCCACGGTGGCGCCGGCACTGGGGCACAGACGCGCTTGCGGTGTGTCGGCAGTGGCGTCGATGTGCTCGGCTAGGGCACCGCAAGAGGTAGTGAGAAGAAGAAACTAGAAGGAGATGAAGAAGAAGTGGGTGGCCGGCGAGGAAGAAACCGCCGGACCTGCGGTTAGGGCAAGGAGAGGCACGACGACGTCGGGGAGAAAAGGAAGAAGAGGCTCGGGTTCGTGCGGCAAAAGCAAAGGAAAATAAATAAAGAAATAAAAAGGAAAAAATGATATATATATCAATATAATCTTTTTCTCGCTTAAATTGGGTAGCCTAAACAGGCTTTTCCGGGCCCCGTTTTTATCCCCGTTAACTCGTCCATACGAGCTCCGAAAAATTCCCGGAAAATGTCCAAAAATTCCAGAAAATTCCTTTATTAATAATCGTCATTTTTCTAGTATTTTACATTCTCCCCCACTAATAAAAATTTGGTCCCCAAATTTCGTTATCTACCATCAGCAAGTACAGACAACAGATATAGAGTATAAATGTTGAACGGTACATAAATCACATACCTCAAGTGAAAAGATGGGGATATCGAGCTCGGATCGTATCCTCGAGCTCCCAAGTAGCCTCCTCATCCGAATGATGCTGCCATCCGACTTTAATCAGCCGGATAGTCTTGTTCCGCAACTGAGGCTCTTTCCGGTCGAGAATCCGTACCGGAACCTCCTCATAGTTAGCATCAGGCTGAAGGGGAACTGGAATATCTGTCAGCACATGCGTTGGATCGGGCACGTATCTCCTCAGCATCGATACGTGGAATACATTGTGCACGCCTGACAGTAAGCTACCGCTCCGATCCTCTCCAAGATCTCGAAAGGACCAATGTACCGCGGAGCTAGCTTACCTCTGAGGCCAAATCTCTTCACCCCTTTCGTAGGTGAAACTCGTAGAAATACATGGTCGCCAACAGAGAACTCTAGTGGTCTGCGTCTCCGATCAGCATAACTCTTCTGGCGGTCCTGCGCCTCTGACATCCTTCGTCTGATAGTACGGACTAACTCTGCGTCCTGCTGAGCTCTATGAGGTCCCAACAGTTGGGCCTCTCCAACCTCATCCCAGAGAGTGGGTGTCCGACAAGGTCTACCATACAACGCTTCAAACGGTGCCATCTGGATAGCCGAATGAAAGCTGTTGTTGTAGGCAAACTCAACCAACGGCAGATGGTCCTCCCAACTGCCTCCAAAATCCATAACACAAGACCTCAGCAGATCCTCAAGAGTCTGAATAGTCCGCTCTGACTGTCCATCAGTCTGAGGATGGAAAGCTGTACTGAAACGTAGTTGTGTGCCCAAGGCCTGCTGCAGACTCTGCCAGAAACGAGACGTAAACCGTGGATCTCTATCTGAAATGATACTCAAAGGAACACCATGTAATTTGATGATCTCTCGGCAGTACAAATCTGCCAATCGATCCAGGGAATCAGTCCTCCGGATCGCTAAGAAATGCGCGGATTTGATTAATCGATCAACGATTACCCAAATCGCGTCATGGCCTCGTCGTGTCCTCGGCAAACCTACCACAAAATCCATGGTAATGTGATCCCACTTCCACTCAGGAATAGGAATCCGCTGAAGTAAACCTGCAGGTCTGGTGCTCAGCCTTCACCTGCTGACAGACAAGACATCTAGCTACGAAATCCGTGATGTCTTTCTTCATGCCGTTCCACCAGTAAGAACGTCTCAAGTCTCGATAAATACGGGTCCCACCTGGATGAATCGCAAATCGAGAGCGATGAGCCTCCTGAAGTAGCTCCTGTAGGACCGGAGGAGACTGAGGTAAGCATAATCTGCCTCGGCAGTGTATAACACCCTCCTCGTCTCGTGTAAACTCGGTCTGCTGCCCGGAAGCTATCTGGCAGCAAATAAATTACAAATACTGATCAGCAGCCTAGGGCTCTCGTATCCTCGTCCTGATCAACGACTGAGCACCCATGGTAACCAGAGTACCCTGATCTATCTGTCCTTACCCCTCAAGGCCCAAATCGGAGGAACCTTAAATCAAGTCTGTGACCACAACTCGGTGGCAAGCTAAAGTCCCTCCGGACTTCCTGCTAAGCGCATCGGCAACCACATTAGCTCTCCCCGGGTGATAGCTAATGGTACAATCATAATCCTTCAGGAACTACATCCATCTTCTCCGTCGGAGATTAAGTTCCTTCCAAGTAAACAGATATTTGAGACTCTTATGGTCAGTGAGAATCTCAAATGTAACGCCATATAAATAATATCGCCAAATCTTCATGGCAAAAATAATGACGACTTGCTCCAGATCATGTACAAGGTAGTTCTTCTCATGTTCCTTCAATCGACGAGAAGGATAGGAGACTACCATATCGTGCTGCATCAGAACAGCGCTCAAACCCTGAATAGATGCGTCGGTGCAGAGGACATATCCGTCCTCTCCAGAAGATAAAACCAAAATCGGAGCCGACACTAGTCTCCGCTTCAACTCCTAGAAGTTGGTCTTGTCATCCTTAGTCCAAGTGAACTTCACGCCTTTCCAGGTCAGACGTGTCAGTGACATAGCTATCCAAGAGAAACCCTCAACGTATCTCCGAAAATATCGAGCCAAACAAAGGAAGTTGCGAGGCTCTTCTATAGACTCCGTCTACTTCCAACGGTAACAACCTCAATCACCTGTGAAACCACGGTATACTCCTACTGGTGACCGTGTGTCTCAAACATCTCACAGAAGACAACCAAAATACACACTACTGAACTTCACATATAGACGTTTTCATCGAAACATCTCCAGAACTATGCAAAGATAAAGTGCGTAACTCACCGTGGATCCAAAATAGATTACAACACCGTCAACAAAGACAATGGAAACTGATCCAAACATCCTGGGAATACCAAAATCATCAAGTCTTTGAAAACATCTAAGGTTTCCTAAACCCTAGTGGTAAAATCATGACCCATAATGTCCATATCACAGACATTTCTAACCATAAGATCCCTGACAATAAGTCTGAAAATGATCACCAACGATATAAAACATCTAAGCATAGATCCTCCAGTGTGAGAGCAACGCTCCATCACAGAAAATACCACATATGTGGGAGCAACGCTCTACCACAGAAATCCTCAATATGTAGGAGTAACACTCCACTACAAATAATCTGAAATATGTATCGCAATAAATATAGGGGCAATGCTTCGCTACAAGCAATCCGCAATATGTGGGAGCAACTCTCCACCACAAAATAATACATAAGTACCCCAAGGAACCTAACTATCCAGCTAGAGATGTACAAGATCTCTCTACCACAAATCACTGTGGTTAGCCTAGGCTATAACAACCTAGTAAACTAATCAAATCCATCATCAACTCTATCAGCATCCTAGTGGGTCATCCACTGATAGGAGAATTAGTTGATGAGTTAATCCAACAAATGATATAATGTAGACACTCCACATCCTACATTTAACATAGGTAGAATCATCATGATGCTACCCACTATACATCTGTCACAGAAGCACACACAACATATGTATGATCGACATAATCCTCCAATTAGTAACACCAAACATACTCACAACATAGGTATAAATCATCGTGATACCTCCAACAATGCATACCGAACCCGTGTGCATATATCAACATAAGTAAAATCAACAATACTCCTCAACAACACTCACATGACATATATACACCTATGCCCAGAGTATAATCAATGTATTACTTCCAACAAATCATAATCGACACGAGTATACACTCAGAACAATCATATATTAAACAAGATACCTCAAATATTACACCGAACACATCCGCACATATCATAACTCAGATTAATCGATAAGATACATCCAATAAAACACTCAAACATATGTGCACATTCCACAACATAGTTTTTAATTGACAAATACCTCCAATAAATAATCAGACATGTATGTCTAACCACTCAGGTATAATCTACTAGAAACCCATAATAATCATATGTATAAATGTGTACGACCCAAAAGATAAAATCAGATTTCAAGAACATCAAGACACTCTCATTTTTATCCTCAAAATATCAGCCCACATAATATCAGATGAATCAGTCTCTATTCCCCATGAAAGCAAGTTAACATTCAAAACATCAAATCATTATTTATCCACATAGTCCAATATCAGAGGAAGCAAATATCAATTTTATCATCCTGTTATCTAACCACAACTAACCAAATTTATTAAAATTCATAGGTACACTAAACCATAAACTCTCTAACACCCGATTTATAATCTGATCACCAACTATAAACATCAAACCTGTGAATATCATACATGACACTCACTATGTCACCATCAACAACAACCCAAATAATAGATCATCAAAATAGTTATCCACATAACATTTACTCTCATAATTCATTAAAAATCAACACATCACAATATCTGATCTCCCAATATCCCTCAACCTCAAATCATTCTCAACAATGATCAAACATGATAACTCTCCAATGACCAATTTTCATCGTATCGGATACCCTAATATCCAAAAGATACGAGTATAAAAACTCTACTGGCTAAGTCCATAGGAATATATAGGTATCATCCATTACCCAGCTAACAATAGCAGAGGCTGATATGTGCCTCCATCTCCTAATAGTAGTAACAGAAGCTAAAACTACTGGTGTTAAGATATATAAAATCACCAGAGACTATAATCCTTGATCTTTATTAGGGTCGACCAAGATCAGTGGTTAACCCATCATATGTAATATGGGCTACAACAACCAGACAGGTACTAAAGATAAAGTGCTAATACATGTCATAACTATCAAATTAAACATCATACCTATATGTCGTCTGGAGATGTTCCGTCGTTGTCCAGTCCCCAACATCTGACCTCAAAATTCCGAACGAGAAAATCGTCGGAAATCCAAATAAATCTGAAACAGAAATCCGAATATAACCACAACAGAAATCCGTATAAATCCAGAATAAATGCCCAGTTTGACTCGCAAACCTGGCTAACCAAATACCCAGAATACCAACAACAGGTATCCGATAAATCTCCAGAACACCAAAAGCAGGTATCCATAACCTGCTCTGATACCAATAAATTGGTATCAGATAAATCTCGAAAATCCAAAATACAAAAATCCAACAAGTATCGGCAAACTTGGCGCTCTGATACCAAGTAAATAAATTGGTATCAGGTTATCCCAAACATCAAAAATATAAAAACAAAAGATCGTATACCTGTGCTCTGATACCACTAAATTGTCACGCCCCCAGAAGAGTCCCTGTCCGAGAAAATTTCGGCAATAAAAATTTTCTACAAGCACTAAATACTCAGCCACAGGCGGCTGGAATCATAACAATAAATAAATCAATCACCACGCAGTTTATATATATATTCAGCCTCTGGCTGACACAACCACGCAGTAATAATACTCTGACTCAAAAACCACCCTACTCAACTACACTCGTAAAGCTCAAAACCGACGAACTCACCTCTTCTACCGTCCAGGCATGCACGTAGTAAAAAAAAAAAAACATCGAATAGAAATCCATCATCATCACAAAAATCCATACAACAACCAAGTATCCAAACAAACCAAGTCCACACATAATCAATAAATGCAAAACAAAACTAAACGATATATAAACCATCGAGGTCTGCAGAGATCTAGCACTACGTGCTGTGGGGACTAGCGACTAGAACTCCCTCCTAACAGCAACATTCTGAAATATATCAACAATGGAGGCGGGGTGAGTCCAACACTCAGCAGGTACAATTGATATGCAAAGTAAAGAAATAACACCTAGCACTAATCATGCGTACAGTCTCCTGATAAAAATAAAGGTAAATGCAAACCGAAGAAGACAGGAGAGAATCTGTACTAACCAGGACCCGGTATAAGGACAAACAGTCCGAAAGGTATAGAAGACCTGTATGCATGTCAAACATAGGTATCTAAACAATATGCAGCATATAAATGCAACAATCACAATCACAAACAATAAATGCATCATGCATATGATGCCAATGTCATGGTCACCCCTGACGCCAGTCAGCCAACTCACAACAAAAGTGGGACCAAGTGGGTAGGGCTGTGACGACCGTGCACTCTGCAACACTACTCCTGATGAGTGATCGAGTGGACGGGATGCTGTCGGAGTACATACATACTCCTACCCCAAATCATAAATGGGGGAGCGCAATGCTCTCATCTCCCGGTACGCTATGACAGGGAGGAATCTCTAACGTGCTACACGCTGCGTCACACTACCCCTGAGCGGATCAACGGAGCACCGGAAGAGTCAAACTGACGTGCTACTACGCTGTGTCACGCTACCCATGAGCGTCACAACGGAGCACCGAACAGTGATGAAAACTGGCAAAGTGCTCAACAATAATGGAGCAATCTATCGCACAGCATGCGATCATGCAAATGGTGCATGTCACTAAGCATGGTAATATACTAAACCAACCTCTGGACATATAACAATGGGCACCATAGTGAATAAATCATATCAAGGTATACTGATCAAATAAGGTATCAAACCTAGGTCCTGACATGGTAAAACATGGTTATATCACTACCCATGAGCATGATAGATCGGTACAAGATCAATACGAAATGAAATCAAACAATCAATCAAACAGGTAACATGTGTTGGGCAGTGATTAACCGAAACAGATAGGAAACACAATTAATGCAACATATTATTTTCATTACTAAGCATATCAAAGACAATAAGTCAAAAGTACCCGCCTCCGAAAATAGAAAGGTCCAATCTAGCAAATCCAAGTCGAGACGCCCGTCTCGAATCAGAGTCCTGCGTCAAAACAGTATATATATTTTATTTAGCTAAATCCAAATGAAATAGCTAAATAAAATTCCCAAAACTGAATTAGGACCAAAACCCTAATCACCACAATCCAACTTATCTAATTAAACCTTTAATCAAACCTGCACATGATCATCCATCTAAAATAATCAAATCCAATCATGATCTACATAAAGGATTAATTATCTAATTCAATTTAAACATAACCCTAATTCAATGCTACACATGATCATGTAATCAAAAACCTACATATGATCATGAATTCAAAATGATACTATGATCCACAACCAAGATCAAATACCTACACATAAGCCTAATTCAACTTAACCAATTGGTATCAAACTTACTACACATCAGGTATCAATCACCCTACACATACCTCAATCTCCAATCCTCTGTTCTTGATCCAAAGCCACTGATGATGCTGATTTGAAAGAAAGTGATACACCCAGAACAGTTTCCAGGACCAGATATGGACACTACGAATTTGTAGTCATGCCTTTTGGTATGACTAATGCACCTGCAGTCTTCATGGACTTAATGAATAGAGTGTTCAGAGAATACCTTGATAAATTTGTCATCGTGTTCATCGACGACATTCTGATCTATTGCAGAACCCCAGAGGAGCATGACACGCACTTGAGAATATTCCTGCAGACCCTACAGCAGAAACAGCTTTATGCTAAGTTCTCAAAGTGCGGATTTTGGTTAGATCAGGTGGCATTTCTAGGCCACATAATTTCTAAAGAAAGTATCCAAGTGGATCCAGATGTCCAAAAGATCAAGCAAGGGATACAAGAAGAAGGAAATTCAGAATTTCGAGTATCAGACAGTGGAATTATTTATCAGGGAAGTCGCCTTTGTGTTCCCAATGATGAAGAACTGAGAAAGAAGATTCTAGAAGAAGCCCATAATACACCGTACTCCATGCATCCTGGTTCTACCAAGATGTATCAAGATCTGAAACAGAGGTTCTGGTGGTCTGGACTAAAAAGAGATGTAGCTAAATATGTCAGTACCTGCCTGACATGCCAGAGAGTCAAAGCAGAACACCAGAGACCAGGAGGGATTTTACAACCTCTTCCAATACTAGAGTAGAAGTGGGAAGACATATCCATGGACTTTATAGTAGGTCTCCCAAGAACCACAAATGGATATGATGCGATATGGGTGATAGTGGACAGATTGACCAAGTCTGCTCATTTTCTAGCCATCAGGGTGTCTCACTCTATAGAGCAATTGGCACAGCTGTATGTTAAAGAGGTGATCAGACTTCACGGAGTTCCTAAATCTATTGTTTCTGATAGAGATGGGCGCTTCACCTCTCACTTTTGGGAGTGTGTTCAGAATGCACTAGACACCAAACTCAAGTTCAGCACAACTTTCCATCCACAGACTGATGGACAGACAGAGCGAGTAAATCAGATTCTAGAAGATATGCTCAGAGCTTATGCACTAGATTTTAAAGGCAGTTGGTGCAAGTATCTGTGCTTAGCTGAGTTTGCCTACAACAATAGCTATCAGGCCACCATCAAGATGGCTCCTTATGAGGCATTGTATGGCAGGAAGTGCAGATCACCCATTTGCTGGCAAGAAGCAAGTGAGAGAAAAGAAATGGAAGTAGAACTGGGCATTCAGACAGAGCTGATAGATGAGACTACTTAGGCTATTCAGAAGATCAGACAGAGAATTGAGACTGCCCAGAGTAGACAAAAGAGTTATGCTGACACACGCCGTAGGCCACTTGAATACCAAGTAGGGGATTCAGTCTTTCTTAAGGTCGCTCCTATGAAGGGAGTGATGAGATTTGGCAAGAAGGGAAAATTAAGTCCTCGTTATGTAGGACCTTACCTGTTCACAGAAAGGATTGGGAAAGTAGCTTACAAGCTGGATTTACCACAAGACATGTCAGCAATACACAATGTGTTTCATGTCTCCATGTTAAAGAAGTGCCTCCACGACCCTAGCCAAGTGATTGAGCCTCAGTCAGTGCAGATCCAAGAGGATCTTAGTTATGAGAGTAGACCTACACAGATAGTGGACAGAGCAGTCAAGAGACTAAGAAATAAAGAAGTGCCACTAGTGAAGGTTATCTGGCAGAACCAGAAGCACGAGGAAGTCACCCTCGTCAACCAAAATTATCCACTACAGTGCCGGTCAGTGCAGATCCAAGAGGATCTTAGTTAAGAGATTGCTTGGCCTAAGTTAGAGTACATATATTGACAATGTATTACTACAGTTTCCCATGCAGAACTCCAAGAAGGGATTTATGCCGATGTCACATGGTGTGAGTCTTTCGAAGACTCAAAGTCTCTCTTCTAGAGAGGAGAGAGACCGCATGGATACAATCCCTTATGCCTCAGCCATAGGATCTATCATATACGCTATGTTATGTACTCGTCCTGATGTCTCTTATACTTTGAGCATGACGAGAAGATACCAGTCAAATAGGTGAAAGTCACTGGATAGCAGTCAAGAATATTCTTAAGTACTTAAGAAGGACTAAAGAATATTTCTTGATATATGGCGATGATGAGCTAGCTGTAAAGGGTTACAGTGATGCCAGCTTCCAAACTGACCAGGATGATTATAGTTTGTAGTCTGGGTTCGTGTTTTGCTTGAATGGTGGTGCTGTGAGCTGGAAGAGTTCGAAGCAGGACACAGTCGCTGATTCTACAACAGATGTCGAGTTTATTGCTGCATCAGAAGCAGCAAAGGAGGCAGTTTGGATCCGCAAGTTCATTACTGAGCTTGGGGTGGTTCCTAGCGTAACTGATCCGATAGAGCTCTATTGTGACTACAATGGAGCAATTGCGTAGGCTAAGGAACCTCGCTCACACCAGCAGACCAAACACATACTACGGCACTTCCATCTCATTCGAGAGATCATCGATAGAGGAGATGTGAAGATTTGCAGAGTACCCACAGAGGCTAACATCGCAGATCCCTTGACCAAGACTTTGGCACAAAGAAAGCATGATGGTCACACTAAGTCAGTGGGCCTTAGAGCCTACACTGATTGGCACTAGTGCTAGTGGGAGATTGTTAGTTAGAGCCCTAGAGCCAATCATATGATGATTCTTGTATGGACTCGTTGTATCATATTCCTATGTATATAAAGGCATTTCTTTTTGGTTATTATACCTACTTGTATTGGTGCCAAATAACTAAGTATAATAATGTCCTTGAGTAGAAGTTTCTTATCTATATCAATCGATTGGTTGAATCGATAGTGAGATGATATAGAGAACACTACTCTTAATCATTCCTAGTCAAGTATTAACATTTAGGGACAATGTTAATTCGACGAAACTAGCATGTAGGTCAACTCGATGACTTGATCTCACAAGTCATGGATATAGAGATATCAAGTTGACACATGAGTATGCATTGGAGAATGTATACTGAATGACCCGCTATGAGAAAGTATCATGGATCGTTATATGAGTGTCATATACTTTCTCATGTGGCTATTAGTATGACTATTAGTCCTTGGACATGAAGTCACCATGGTTCCCTATATAAGGAGTTACATACTTTAGCTTCGTCAAACGTCACCCGTAACTGGTGGACTATAAAGGTGATTACTGGGTATGTAACAAATTATGCGGAGGGATGTGAGTGATGTAGATGAGATCTATCCCTCCTATATAACGTGAGTGACATCGTTATTCTTGATAGAGTGAGACCACTAAGTGCATGACCATGCCCAATTAGTGAGTCAATATGAGATATTGAGCTAATTTGATTAGAGTGAGTCTACTTGGAGTTCAAGATTTAGATTGATTAGAGGATGACACGGTTTATGCCTCACATTGATCAATCTAGGTGTCAAGGATAGAAGGACACTTGTCATATATTGTGAAGAGTCACAATTAGTAGTCACAAGGTGATGTTGGATCTCAACATTCTTGTAACTTGGGTAGTAATGATGTGTTGCTAGATACCGCTCATTATTTATGCTTTTAAATGGGTTTAGGAGCATTGCCAACGTTACAAGAACCTATAGGGTCACACACAAAGGGTAATTAGATGAATATTAGGTTCATTTGATGTACCTAGAGGATTAGGTTCATATGATGAACCAAATTAGATTAAGAGTAATCCAAATTAAACTAATTGAGTTGGACTCGATTTGATTCATGTGTTCAATGGATCTAATTTAAATTATGTTTCATTGAATCAATTTAATCAATGAATAGAGATTCATTATATTAAATTGATTTGAATCAAATGGTTAGATTTGATCAACCATGGGAGAGAAGTGGTCAAGTTTGACTTGACTTGAGAGGGAAGATGAAAGGTCAAGTTTGACTTGACCATTGCCACCTCATTTGTGAGTTGACATTAAGTGGGCCAATGATGATGTTCCACATCATCAAGGAAAGTACATGTGTGTGCCACCTCATGAGGGAGATCAAGAGTTGTGACTCTTGGCATTCCATGGAGTTTAAAAATCCCTCTTGAAGTGGTCAGCCACTTTAGTGGTGTTGATTGCTCTTGTGTGCTATTCAAGGCTTCATCTTCTTCCTCCTTGTTTCTTCTTCTCTCCCTCTCCTCCACCTTGGCCGAAACCTTCAAGGGTGCTAGCACACTCTAAGGTTTCTTCTCCACCTTTTGTTCGTGTTGATACACATAGAGGGGTGTTCATTTGACACCCTTGAGATCCGGCGAACCTTGGATGAGCGGGATAAGCGAAGGACTTCACATCAAAGGTATAAACTTCTAAACATGTAGATCTAAAGTAGATCTAGGATTAGAAAACTTGTACATGTAAAATTTTAATATTCGCACGGATCCGGTGGCATGGGATTTCGAGGTTTTCGCAACGCAAAAGCGGTTTTTGTAGCTCGAAAATCCCAACACATGCTACCCAATATAGAGAAAAGAGGTACATTAAGCATACTACTAGCATCATTTAAAACATCATGATTCTAGATAATGAACATGCTAACATTTTCACTTAAAGACAAGAAAGCATATAAGTGAAGTTTGATGTTCTCAAGATGAATGCCACAAGAAATCAAAACAAAATGCAAGACATAAGAAAAAACAAAAACAAAAACAAACAAAGCAAATCAAATGCATCTAGTGCATCCCCCCAGACTTAAACTTTTCATTGTCCCAATGAAAACTAAAAACAATGTGGAGGAGATTTTAAGTAAGAGAAGTCACCAAGTGATGAGCTCCATATGGTTGACATTCATGTTTTTAAAGATACTCCTCCATCCAATACTCACATTCCTCCACAACTTTGAATTCTACAACAATAAGATAGACAAGAAAAATTAAGTAGAGGATACATGTTTATTATAAAGAGAGAACTAAAGACATAAAAGAAAATAAGGAAAATGAACTTGGGTTGCCTCCCAAGAAGCGCTTGTTTAAAGTCATTAGCTCGGCCACCTCATTAGATTCATCTAAATGTTGCTCTTGGAGGAGTAAGATATTTTAACACCCTCCTACCAAGGGCTCTTATTATGGAGGGAGCTTTCAATATAGGAGTTAAAAAGTGAGGTATCGCTCTCTCCATCTTCGTCTTCTTTAAAGTTCTTTCGGGTGGTCGAAGACGGTTCAGATTGAGCTTCCAATTATTAGCCCAAGTGAAATCTGCACATGCAAAGAAAATACAAATCTCCCACAAACATATTATATAAGATAGATCCATAACCATTTTAAGATAAGAAGAATAAGAAATAAAAACTGAATCACATCCAACAAAGTCAATAATAGGTACCTCAATAAAATTTTTCAAAGGATCAAAAAAATACTAACCTTGCTTTGCTGAGAAATACCTGATATTTCTAAACATGTGGATGTGATTTCCTCTGAATCAAATGATGGTTCTAGCTCTGGCTCAGGTGTTGGCGATATCAAATATGGTGATTCTTGAGACTCAACCATATCTACATGAGTCCCTACACATTGGTCCACAACATGCTCAATCCTTGCAACTCTTACAACATCTAAGGATTGTGTGGACAAAGGAGGTGATTCTTGAGATGTTGCTTCCACAACACAACTCCCTACACATTGTTCCATATCAACATTATCAACACAAACATCAAAAAACAAACCCACATCAATATCCTCAATAGGAGAATCAACTATAGGAGGATCAATAACTTCACTTGCAGTTTTAAATTGATTTACCACATCACATTCATCATCTGAAAATTTAATGTCACTAGAACACCCTATAAAATTTGGAGATAGATCTGAAAACTTATTTACCACTGCATTATCAATAAAATCCTCATCTGAAGAGTCTTCATCTTTATATACCTTCAAAAATATGCACTCAACCTTAACAGTGTCACAGAATTTTTTAAAGTCATTGTTCTCATTGACCCCCACTAACCTTTGTGGAAAAGGAACCCTTAGCTTGTGGAGGAGATTCAACTTGCTTATCTAGTGTTGGTATGATCAATCGTTGAGGGAAAGGTACTTGTGGCATTTGTGAACCTCCTGGAATAATGGAACTAAGTTCATGTGGTCTTCTATTGTTCTTCTCCTCAATTCTAAACATGTCCTTCTTCAGACGTTCTTCATGATTTTTTTTCAATTCTCAAACCAACATCATCACACTTTTCACTAGATCTTGTCTGCAAAGGAGGGGGATCTTCTTTAAACCAATTTGAAATAATACTTTCAATCTTTGCTCCTAAATGTTTGAACTCCCCATTCTGTGACTTATGATTTTCAAAACTGATAGATGGTTGAGTTAGAATTTGTTTGACAGGCTCTATAACATTTATGGCTTGCACTCCTTGAATGTTTGTGGGAGATTTCATCCAACTTATATTCGACCATTCTTGGAGGTTCAATGTCACTTGATCAATTAACATATATGCTTCATCTACACTTTTGCCCATAAAAGAACCTCCAGCTGATGAATCCAATAAACTCTTGTCTGAGAAAGAAATTCCCCCATAGAATATGTGCAAAATCAACTATTTTTCAAAATCATGATGAGGGCATTGTCTTTGAAGACTCTTGAATCTATCTCATGCTTCAAACAACGATTCTCCATATACCTGAGCAGAATTTGTTATGCAATTCCTTATATACACTGTTCTGCTTGGAGGGAAAAAATGATTCAGAAATTGCTTCTCCAATTGTTCCCAACTTGTGATACTTTGAGGTTGGAGAGAATATAACCAAGTCCTTGCTTTATCCTTGATACTGAAAGGAAATGCCATCAATCGAACTGCATCTATTGACACTCCTTCACATTTCACCATATCACAAATCTCTAAAAATGTTTCAAGATGCAGATAAGGACTTTCTGATACTTCTCCAAATTTGTGACCTTGTATCATGAAAATTAACTCTGGGTCTAGTTGGAAACTTTCTGCTTCAATTTGAGGTTGCACAATGGAAGATAAAAATCTTGCAGAAAAGGGTGTAGAAAAATTTCTCATGGGCCTGCTTGACATGTTAGTGCTCATGGATATTCAAGAAAAAAAATTATAAAATGAATAATCAAAGACAAGAAATAAAATGCAATATGAAAAGCAAGAAAGAAAATGCAGAAATTAAATTGCAAGAAAGAAAGTGCATAATGAAAACAAAAAAGAAAAGACAAAAGGAACAAGAAAAATGTCTAAAATAATTTATATACTAAAGATTGCAAGATATGTTTACAAAAGAAAAGAAGAAAGAAAATGGATCAAAAGAGAAAACAGAGAAAAGTTAGATTAGAGTGCTAGAAATCAAGAATGCAAAGTTAGAAATAGAATTAGAATTGCAACAAAAAAAATTGTCAAGAATTAGAAAGATATGTAAATGATGAAAATAGAATTCTAAAGATTAGTTTCAATTATGCTAATGAAAATAGAAGTTATGTCTAGTCTAACTCAATTGAAAATCCCTAATTTTATAGCGCAGTCCCCGGCAACGGTGCCAAAAACTTGTTAACCTCCGCAAGTGTACGGAAATATCACAAGTAATATAAAAGATTATCGTATCCATAGGGACTGGAATAAGCACTAAGAATGTCTCAAAGCGAATTAGCTAGACAACAAAACAATGGATTAACAAAGTCTAAGTGTAACTATGAAAAGTAAACAAAAGAATGAAAGAATAGGCAACAAGAATAAAGGCAATGATAAGGGATATTCTAGGAGTTTTGGTTTCTTTGTAAGGTTCTTCAATGTAAATGATCTACCAAATCCTTTTTCTCAATTGTCCATCATTTGTAGAAGGTTGTCGGTTCTCTCTTGTAATAGAGAACCGACCTAGGACTGAAATCCATACCTAAATTGATCAATTAGGAATGAATCTATGTTGTCCTTACATGGGCTTGTCAGTCACGTGCGTCCCTCAGAAAATCAACATAGGAATCCATCACTCATCAACCCATCAAGATATAAAGATTAATTCAACCTATCTATCCTACCTTCTTGAAATACCTAATTTCTCTTTCAAGATTACCCCTCAAGCGTCCTTACACGGGCATGTTCCTGTCACGAAGATCCCTCGAAAAATTGAATGAGGAGCAATCCATACAAGATCCATAAGATATTCAAACATTCAATCAAGCATGGTAATTAAGCCATAATCACAACAATCCACACAACAAAGAATAAATACAAAATAGGGCAAAATCATAGAAATAGGAAATTGGCATATCCACAAGAGTTTTACATCAAGATTTCCTTACAAATACTCCCTCCATCCTAGAACCAGATATCTACTCCATAAATCGAAGAAAGAAATCCGAAAACATAAAGATTACAAGCATTCTCAATCCCAATCCAAGAAAAGGAAAGAAAGAAAGCTTATCTATGATGAAGATGGTCTTCGGATCTAATCCACGCTCCCAAAGTCAAATCGGTGAAGATCTTCCCTTAGATTGCCCAGAAATCCACCCAAGAATGAAGGAATCGCTCAAATCTTCCTTTCTCCCAAAGGGGAGAAGATCCCCTTTGAAATGAAGAAGAAACCTTTATATAGAGGGGGAAAATCGGGCGCCACATGGCCCCAAGACCTGGCCGTGTGTGGGACACGGCCTGGCTCACTCCCCTCTCTGCCTATCTCACACGGTCGTGTGTGAGACACGATCATGTCTGGCTCTGCCACTGCACTCCTTGCACGGCCGTGTAGATCCACACGGCCATATCATTCTTCTCCTCTGGAAACCTTACACGGCCGTGTGGCTCACACAACCATGTCATTCTTCTCCTCTAGAAACCTTACATGGCCGTGTGGCTCACATGGCCGTGTGGAGCTCACACCCCCTTGCATGACATGGACATGTGGCTCACACACCCCCTTGATTGGCCCTGCATAGCTATGTCTTATTGCAACATCTTTTACTCCATCAAGATGGGATTTTCTCTAGTTGAAGTATTCTTTAAAGTTGTAGATCCTGAAGTTATCTACAAATTGGTTCAAAGAACAGCCTAAAACTCCAATGGATCACAAAGTTATTCTTGTTTTACTCATGGTGTGCAGTGTAGGGATTCCACACGGCCCTGTGCTAAGGCCGTGTCACATAGAAACGCATTTTAGACCTTCAAGACGTGGTTTTCTCTGGATGAAGTCTTCATAATAGTTGTAGATATTGAAGTTATCTACATTTTGATATCTGGAATAGCTCATAACTCCAAACGAACACAAATTTATGATCATTTTACTTTTAATCTGCAATGATGAAAGTTCCACACGACCTTCGCACGGCCGTGTGAGGTTCACACAAAGTTTTACATTGTTAGAGTGTATACTAAAAGCTTAGCTTTTGTAAACATTTATTTTTGAAATAAAAGAATCATATTGATCAATATCTACATTTATTTGTTAAATGTAATTGCTCAATTAATTTATATTGTAGACAACATGGTGTGTGGTGTCACACTCAGAAGATCATGTTGTCGGATCTTTATAAATTATAAATAGTTGTTCGTGACTAAGATGGAAAGGAACAAACCATTAGAATAGTTACAGTGTAATTAAGTATTAGTTTATCTTGACTAATAAATTACACTGGTACACTCTAAGTGTATTGAGTAGGACCATTTTAGGTAAGTTCTTTTTGTACTGACTTAATAAAAGAACTAGACCTTAGTTATTGTGGAAGTGTGTACTCTTAATCTTAATATAATAACAAGCACATATATTTAATATTTATTTCTTTGACTTATCAAAGGGTGAGGTTTAGCTCGATAAATCAATATGCCCGATAAGTTGGGAAATGATATTACTTATAGTGTATATTGTTGATTGTAGAAGGAATCTGTGTCCTAGTTATCTAGGTTGAGAATGTCCTCAAGAGGAGCTCATAAGGATTGCCATGTTAAACCCTGCAGGTGGACTTAGTCCAACATGACAATGAAGTTGAGTGGTACTACTCTTGGAGCTAGATATTAATTAAGTGAGTTGTCAGTAACTTACTTAATTAGTGGACATTCGTTATCTTAAACACAGGGAGACTAACACACTCATAATAAGAAGGAGCCCATAATGTAATTTGGGATTGGTGTGGTAGTGCGATAATAACTCTCTAGTGGAATGAGTTATTATCGATGAACTTGAGTTGTGTGTTCGGGGCGAACACGGGATACTCAAACTCATCGGAATGTCAAAATTAATTTCTCCTCTAAGTCCCTATCGTAGCCTCATTATATCCTCAAGTCATCCAAATGTAAGGCTATTCTTGGTGTACAAGAAGGGGGTCAGTCCATTGCTTGGTGACCAAGCAATGACCGACCACATCCTCTTTTATAGGGGCCAGCCCTATTGCTTGGTGACCAAGCTAGTAGGGGCCGACCATAATAATTCAAACAATGAGGGTTGTTTTGAATTTTTAAAATCTTCTCTTTGTAGAAAACTTTAAGTTTTAAAAGAGATATTTTAATTTTAAAACTTTCCTTATTTGAATTAGGTCACATGTTTTAATAGAGAGTTTTAAAAAGTTTTAAAACTTTCCTTTTTTAACCATCCTCATTGTTTTAGAAAAAAGGAAGAGAGGTTTTAAAAAATTAAAATTTTCTATTCATGTTAAAAAAGGAAATTTTTAAAGAGAAGTTTTAAATTTTAAAATATGATTTTAATTTTTAAAAACTTTCCTTTTTAACATCCACTTTAGGAAAGAGAGCTTGTAAAATTTTAAAAGAGGTTTTCTTCTTGTAAAATTTTATAAAAAAAAAATTATATTTCCTTCCTCTTATGGGGGCCGACCACCCTTGCTTGGTGCCCAAGCAAGGTGGCCTGCCAAAAAGAAATTAAAAATCATCATCCAATTAATGATTGGTGATTGATTCAATCAAGAGAAAAGAAAAGGAAAAAATAAAAGGGAAAAGGAAAAACTAGAGGAAGATTTTAATTTTGTAAAAATTCTTCCCTTATTTGCCTTGGGCAAGTAATATAAAAGAAGGGGTGAGGAGGCCTCATAAATCACAACTCTTATTCTCTTGCTTGGAGGTTCTTTTGGTGTGGCCGACCCTCTCTCTTCTCCCTTTCCCTTTGCTCTCTTCTACTTGGTGGTGGTGGTGGCCGGATTTTAGAGGAAGAGGAAGAAAGCTTTTGGGTGGTGTTCATCTTGAAGGATTGTCGCCCACACGACGTCCAAGGCGAGGCGAGGAATACGGTAGAAGATCTCGAGGTCATTAGCATACAAAGAGAAGGTATAATTAGCAATTGTTTTCCGCATCATGCTAGTTATTTCTTTGTATGAATTCCAAACACAAGAGGCATTAGATCTAGTTTTTCAAATTTATTTTTTGAGTTTGTGTTTTCTTTGTTTTTCGAATTTGTGATTCGATTGTTCCTTTTGGTTAACCTAGAGTTATTTAAGGAAATTAAATATTAACTTTCCTTAAAAGGCTTTGCCTAAGCGGTGGTGGTTGCTCCCATATCCAAGAAGGTCATGTGCCTCGCCATGCAACCCTGGAAGCCAATTTTGGAAATTAATATTTAATGGAATTAATAACATAGGTGGATTTGAATCAATAGTGTTAAGTTCCGCTTGTTATTCAAATCTAAACCATTAAGAACCGATAAGTTAAATTTGGAATCATTGATGTTAAGTTCCGTCTGTGATTCCTAATTTAACTTCTAAAGAACACAATAAGTTATTTAAGGAAAGGTTCGACACTTGTACAAAATTTTTGTACAGTGGAACCGGTATGATTTTCCTAGGACTAACTAACAATTGGTATCAAAACTAGGGTTTACCTCTGTGTGTTTTGGTTTTCAAATTAATTTTGCACATGTCATACATAATTTAGGCAGGATAATAGTAGGATGTGCTAACTCTGTGGTTGCAAGCTCTAACTATTATGACATTTAGATATTGTGTGTGATTGGACCCTTGGACATGTCAAGGGCATTATTTTGTGTGCATGATTGTATGTATTAAATACAACAAGAGCTGTATTATTTTCAGAATTTTATTTTTTGTTCGATCTAGAATATATGTACATTCCTTTATGGAATATAGGATCGATATATGTAAAATTCTATATTTGTCACGGATTGTATCTTTGTGAGACATGGTGCTATTGGAGGACCAGAGGCGCAGCGGAATAAGAAACAAGATAGATGTGACAACCTGACCCGATGGCGGTGGCTAAAGATGGCAGCAGCTAGGGTTGGAGCATACTGAAGACAGTGATGGAAAAGGCCATAATAGTTGGAAAATTAATTTCCAAATTTATTGCTTTTATTTACTGTGATGTTTATATGCATGTGATGTATGCTAGCATAGGTTAAAATCCTCATTTTAAATAACTAAGTGGGAGAGGGATTTTAAATAAATCCCATGGTCTCCATTTCTAGTTTGTAAGTGATGCAACGAGCTTGCGTGTTGGCTCTGAGTGCCTCCCTCCACAACAGATGGGTTTGTTGCAGATCACTGGATCAAACTTCCTTTATGGATGGTTATAGGAAATTCTTTAGGAGCGTGTGATCTTCTCCAACTGAAGGGGCATAATCCTATTTAATGGACTAAGTATCAAGTAATGGTATACACTTAGACGTATTCAATAGTATCCTCCCCAACGGAGTCACTGCTATTGTCTTGTGTGGCCAAAGAAAAACCAACTATTAATTTTATTTGTCATAAAGTTAGGATGCCAAGATAATAAAATTAATGGGTTACACTCTTCTCTTACAAATGTTGAATTTGTATACGTCCACACTAACGTGGCATGCAATATTCACGGTGATTTGAGGTGTTGGTTAATTTAAAATAGTATTGTTTGAGGAATCAATATTATTCTAAATTTAGAGTCTTGACCAAAGTTTATTTTGTGATTCTTAGGATGACTTTCAACCCACTAGCCATTATACTAAAAGAGAACAAACTTACTGGTCCCAACTATATAGATTGGAAAAGGAACCTGGACATTGTTCTTACTGCCGAGAGCTATAGTTTATACTAACTGAGGCTTACCCTGATGCACCTAACGGTGACTCTACCCCAGAGGAGATTGAGTATCATAGGAAATGGGTAAAAGCAGATGAGATGGCGTGGTGTTACATTTTGGTTTCAATGTCAAATGTATTGCAACATCAGCATCAAGATTTACCAACAGCTTATTATATAATGAACAATCTCAAAGAATTCTTTGGGCACCAGAGTCAGACTGTTAGGCAAGAGGCAATGAGAAAGCTAATGACAGCCACCATGTCTGAGGGGACACCCGTAAGGGATCATATCCTCAAAATGATGGATTATCTGAATGAAATACAAGTCCTTGGAGGAGAAATCGATGGGGAAACCCAGGTCGATATAATTCTCCAAACGCTACCCAGAAGTTTTGAACAATTTCACCCGAACTATAACATGAACAAAAGAGAGTATACATTGGCGGAACTTCTGACAGAACTACAGGCAGCAGAAGGAATTTTTCATCACAGTTCTCAGATTCACTATGCTGAAAATGGTTCTACTTCTAAGTCGAAAGACAAGAAGAAGAAGAAATAGGTCTTTTCAGCAAAGAAAGTGAATAAACCTCAGGGTGCAGGACAAAAAGCTGAAATGAAGAAGTCGAAGGGCAAGTGCTTCATCTGCAAGTAGTCAGGACATTGGAAGGCAGACCATCCTCGTAGGAATCAGAACAATAAAGGTATATCTCATGCTCTAGTAGTTGAAACATGTTTAGCGATGTTATCTACTAGCACCTGGTGTGTAGATACGGGAGCCACTAATCATGTCTGTAATTCTTTGCAGGGGTTCCAGGAACCCGACGACTATTTGAAGGAGAGATAACCGTCTACATGGGTAATGCTACTAAGGTGGCGGCTGTTGCAGTGAGAGACGTCTACTTATCTTTTGATAGGAATAGAAATTTGATTTTAAGAAATTGTCTTTATGTACCCAGTTTTAGAAAGAATTTAATTTCAATTTCTAAACTGTATTTGGATGGATATTCAGTTTCCTTTAGTAACAATGTGGTTATAAAGAGAAATAAGGTGATTATCTATTCTGGTGCATTGGTTGGTAATTTATATACTTTAAATCCAATTTCTCCCAAAAAGCAAAATATGGAAATTAATAACACATCTTCTAACTCTAATAAGAGAAATGAACCTTCGGAAATGAACCAAAAGTTTCTTTGGCATCTAAGGCTTGGTCATATTAACTTAAGTAGGATTCAAAGGCTTGTAGCCGATGGACTCTTGGGTTCATTAGAGTTGGAAAACTTTCCAACATGTGAATCCTGCTTGGAAGGTAAAATGACCAAGAGACCTTTTAAGGCCAAGGGGTATAGAGCCAATGATGCGTTAGAACTGGTTCATTCTGATTTGTGTGGTCCTATATCTATCCAGGCAAGAGGTGGTTATGAATACTTCGTCTCCTTTATAGATGATTATTCAAGATACGGATATATTTACCTGATGCACCGCAAGTCTGAATGCTTTGACAAGTTTAAAGAATATAGGGCTGATGTGGAGAAACGTCTTGGTAAAAGTATCAAGACACTACGGTCTGATCGTGGTGGCGAATACCTCTTTGGAGAGTTTAGGAATTACTTATCAGAAGTCGGGTTTCAATTCCAATTGTCTGCACCTGGTACACTCCAACAGAATGGTGTGGCAGAACGGAGGAATAAGACTCTTATAAAAATGGTTAGATCGATGATGAGTTATTTAGAATTACCAAATTCGTTTTGGGGATATGCTTTAGAAGCAGCAGTGTACATTCTGAATATGGTACCTTCTAAAACAGTTCCTTCTACTCCCATGGAATTATGGAATGGGCGTAAGCCTAGTCTGAATCATATCCGGATATGGAGTAGTCCAGCACATGTGCTGAAGGGAGATACTGACAAGTTGGAATCACGTACAGAAGTTTTTCTGTTTGTGGGATATCCTAAGGGGACGAAAGGTGATTTGTTTTATAATCCTAAAAATTAGAAGATCATTGTTAGCACCAATGCTCAATTTTTAGAAGAAGATTATGTAATGAACCATAAGCCCATGAGTGAAATAGTTCTAGAAGAAATAAGAGAGGACACGTCTACTTTAGTACCAACAGTATAAGATGTAGTACCACTAGAAATTGCAACACGTGTCACACATGATACACAACTAGAGATAGTGCCTCGTCATAGTGGGAGGGTTGTAAGGCAACCTGAGAGATTCATATTTTTGGGAGAATCTTCGGACTTGATCCCGGGTAAACATGAACCTGATCCCCAAACATATGACGAAGCACTCCAAGATATAGATGCAACATCTTGACAAAAGGCAATGAATTCTGAAATAGAGTCTATGTATTCTAATAAGGTCTGGGAGCTTGTAGAACCACTTGATGGTGTAAAAGCCGTTGGATGCAAATGGATCTATAAAAGGAAAAGAGGGACAGACGAGAAGGTAGAAACTTTCAAAGCAAGACTTGTTGCGAAAGGGTATACTCAAAAAGAGGGAATCGATTATGAGGAGACTTTTTCGCCGATAGCTATGCTAAAGTCGATCTGGATACTCTTATCCATTGCTGCTCATATGGATTATGAGATTTGGCAAATGGATGTCAAGACAACTTTCCTTAACGGAAGTCTTGAAGAAAACATCCATATGAAGAAACCAGATGGATTCATTGAAAAAGCCAAAGAGCATCTAGTGTGCAAGCTCAATCGATCCATTTATGGACTAAACATCCGGTTTAGTGAAGTAATCCAGTCATACGGATTTATTCAGTGTCCGGATGAGTCTTGTGTATACAAGAAGTGTAACGAAAATGTGGTGGTATTTCTTGTACTATACGTAGATGATATTTTGTTAATTGGCAACAATGTCAAGGTATTATCGGACGTAAGGGTATGGTTGTCCAAACAATTTGATATGAAGGACTTAGAAGAATGTGCACACATTCTTGGGATCAAAGTTATAAGGGATCGCAAGAAAAGAATGTTGTGCCTATCCCAAGCTTTATATATATATACAATCCTTGCTCATTTTATCATGCAAAACTCCAAGAAAGGTTTCTTACCTATCAGGCATGGAGTAGCCTTATCTAAAGAGATGTCTCCGAAGACATCAAAGGAGATAGAGGACATGAAGGCAGTTCCTTATGCTTCAGCTGTAGGAAGCCTTATGTATGCAATGCTGTGTATGAGACCTGATATCTGTTTTGCTGTGGGCATGGTTAGCAGATATCAGAGTAACCCTGGACAAGGATATTGGACTGCTGTAAAGCATATATTAAAGTACCTAAGAAGGACTAGAGATTATATGCCATCCTACCAAGCAGATGATTTACTTCCTGTGGGTTACATGGATTCAGACTTCCAATCAAATAGGGACAATAGTAAGTCTACGTTAGGCTATGTGTTTACTCTAAGAGGTGGAGCCATTGCTTGGAGGAGTGTTAAGCAGAAATGCGTCTCAGACTCAACCATGGAAGCTGAGTATGTGGCAGCCTATGAGGCAACCAAAGAAACTGTGTGGCTCAGGAACTTTCTAGTGGACTTAGATGTGATTCCTGGTTTGCCCAAAATCATCACAATTTATTGTGATAATAGCGGTACAGTTGCAAAGTCGAAGGAACCACGAGCCTATAAGGCAAGCAAACATATAGAGCGCAAGTACCACCTGATACGAGACATCGTCAAGCGAGGAGAAGTTGTTGTCGTCAAGATTGCATCAGCAGATGACCTGGCAGATCCTTTCACTAAGACCCTTCCGGCGAAAGCTTTTGATTGGCATGTGGGAGGGATGAGAATCAGATGTATGGCAACAGATATTGCAGCTTAGTCTTTTAGTATAAGTGGGAGATTGTTAGAATGTATACTAAAAGCCTAGCTTTTATAAACATTTATTTTTGAAATAAAAGAATCATATTGGTCAATATCTACATTTATTTGTTAAATGTAATTGTTTAATTAATTTATATTGTAGACAATATGGTGTGTGGTGTCACACTCAGAAGATCATGTTGTCAGTTTTTTATAAATTATAAATAGTTGCTCGCGACTAAGATGGAAAGGAACAAAACATTAGAATAGTTATAGTGTAATTAAGTATTAGTTTATCTTGACTAATAAATTACACTGGTACACTCTAAGTGTATTGAATAGGACCATTTTAGGTAAGTTCTTTTTGTATTGACTTAACAAAAGAACTAGACCTTAGTTATTGTGGAAGTGTGTGCTCTTAATCCTAATATAATAACAAGCACATATATTTAATATTTATTTTTTTGACTTATCAAAGGGTGAGGTTTAGCTTGATAAATCAATATGCCCGATAAGTTGGGAAATGATATTACTTATAGTGTGTGTTGTTGATTATAGAAGGAATCTGTGTCCTAGTTATCTAGGTTGAGAATGTCCTCAAGAGGAGATCATAAGGATTGCCATGTTAAACCCTGCAGGTGGACTTAGTCCAACATGACAATGAAGTTGAGTGGTACTACTCTTGGAGCTAGATATTAATTAAGTGAGTTGTCAGTAACTTACTTAATTAGTGGGCATTCGTTATCTTAAACACAGGGAGACTAACAAACTCATAATAAGATGGAGCCCATAATGTAATTTGGGATTGGTGTGGTAGTGCGATAATAACTCTCTAGTGGAATGAGTTATTATCGATGAATTTGAGTTGTGTGTTCGTGGCGAACACGGGATACTCAAGCTCATCGGAAGGCCAAAACCAATTTCTTCTCTAGGTCCCTGTCGTAGCCTCATTATTGCCTCAAGTCCATCCAAATGTAATGCTCTTCTTGGTGTACAAGAAGGAGGCC
Source organism: Zingiber officinale (assembly GCF_018446385.1). Classification (NCBI taxonomy): domain Eukaryota; kingdom Viridiplantae; phylum Streptophyta; class Magnoliopsida; order Zingiberales; family Zingiberaceae; genus Zingiber; species Zingiber officinale. Next base: position 60,487,947 of record NC_055992.1, read on the forward strand.
GATCCATTGCTTGGTGACCAAGCAATGGCCGGCCACATCCTCTTCTATAGGGGTCGGCCCTATTGCTTGGTGACTAAGCTAATAGGGGCCGACCATAATAATTCAAACAAGAAGGGTTGTTTTGAATTTTTAAAATCTTCTCTTTGTAGAAAACTATAAGTTTTAAAAGAGAGATTTTAATTTTAAAACTTTCCTTATTTGAATTAGGCCACATGTTTTAATAGAGAGTTTTAAAAAGTTTTAAAACTTTCCTTTTTTAACCATCCTCATTGTTTTAGAAAACAGGAAGAGAAGTTTTAAAAAATTAAAATTTTCTATTCATGTTAAAATCGGAAATTTTTAAAGAGAAGTTTTAAATTTTAAAACATTGTTTTAATTTTTAAAAGCTTTCCTTTTTAACATCCACTTTAAGAAAGAGAGTTTGTAAAATTTTATAAGAGGTTTTCTTCTTGTAAATTTTATAAAAAAAAAAATTATATTTCCTTCCTCTTATGGGGGCCGGCCACCCTTGCTTGGTGCCCAACCAAGGTGGCCGGCCAAAAAGAAATTAAAAATCATCATCCAATTAATGATTGGTGATTGATTCAATCAAGAGAAAAGAAAAGGAAAAATAAAAGGGAAAAGGAAAAACTAGAGGAAGATTTTAATTTTTGTAAAAATTCTTCCCTTATTTGCCTTGGGCAAGTAATATAAAAGAAGGGGTGAGGAGGCCTCATGAGATACAACTCTTATTCTCTTGCTTAGAGGTTCTCTTGATGTGACCGGCCCTCTCTCTTCTCCCTTTCCCTTTGCTCTCTTCTACTTGGTGGTGGTGGTGGCCGGATTTTAGAGGAAGAGGAAGAAAGCTTTTGGGTGGTGTTTATCTTGGAGGATTGTCGCCCACACGTCGTCCAAGGCGAGGCGAGGAATACGGTAGAAGATCTCGAGGTCATTAGCATACAACGAGAAGGTATAATTAGCAATTGTTTTCCACATCATGCTAGTTATTTCTTTGTATGAATTCCAAACACAAGAGGCATTAGATCTAGTTTTTCGAATTTATTTTTCAAGTTTGTGTTTTCTTTGTTTTTCGAATTTGTGATTCGATTGTTCCTTTTGGTTAACCTAGAGTTATTTAAGGAAATTAAATATTAACTTTCCTTAAAAGGCTTTGCCTAGGCGGTGGTGGTTGCTCCCATATCCAAGAAGGTCATGTGCCTCACCATGCAGTCTTGGAAGCCAATTTTGGAAATAAATATTTAATAGAATTTATAACATAGGTGGATTTGAATCAATAGTGTTAAGTTCCGCTTGCGATTCAAATCTAAACCATTAAGAACAGATAAGTTAAATTTGGAATCATTGATGTTAAGTTCCGTCTGTGATTCCTAATTTAACTTCTAAAGAACACAATAAGTTATTTAAGGAAAGGTTCGACACTTGTACAAAATTTTTGTACAGTGGAACTGGTACGATTTTCCTAAGACTAACCAACACCCCACACGGCCTTGACACTACCGTGTGGGTGCCACATGGCCAGAATATGAAGAAAACTTAGTTTTGCATGCCCGTGTCACGCTAGACGCTCTCGACTTCATTTAAACTTTGTTTTTTCTCCAAATCATGTTCTATCAATCAAAACAAACAAAGAGTAGATCTTCAAACAAAATATAATGGAAGTATGACATTATAATGAAATAGGGTGCAATAAACATAGATTATGCGCATGAATTACAAGTAGATGTGCGTCAAAATATGTATAAAAGTGTGTATAATCTACGTACATCAGTTTTATAAGGCATCTTCGAGCGACAGCAAGGAACAACAATGAAATCACAATTTGTCTTCTCCGTGCTGCTCAAAAGATTATCCAAAAAAGGTATAGCAAGACCCCAACGACCAGGAGCTTCAAACTTATTATTTTCTATTGTTTATATATACTTTATTACTGCTTTAATTGTATTTCAAACTATAATATTCCCGTGCTTATGGCGATTGCCCAAAGTAAACGCTCAACGAGCGTAGACCTTAGAGTAGGAGTCGCCCCAAGCTCCGAACCAAGGAGTTCGTGTGCTTGTTTGTCCGCTGTATTTTACTTTGAGTTTTGCGAAACGAAAGTGAAAGTTACGAGCGCTATTCCCCCCCCCCCCCCCCCCCCCAAAAAAAAAAGTTACTAGCGCTTTCTATCCAACATTCTCCGCCTCCAAAAAGTTTTTAAGAATGTGTGTGTCTATAGTGGAGGTGTGTACATGGTGTGGATTCTTATATTAGTCACCTAAAGGAGGTGGAGACTAAGTAAATCAGAGGTGTTAGCATTATGGAGTCTTCACTTTGAATTTAAACTGCAAATCATCATCGAAGAAGCGAATGGAGCTATTCACCCCTCCCCCTCAAGCTCTCTATGTGTCCTAACATTAAGGGTATACCTGATAATATCATGATTTTCAACTTACTGATCAATTGCATAAGGCTATTGAGTAGTTCTTCGATTTGAGTGTGGAGTTAGCTTGCCGATTCTCGTTCTTGAATTTTTATGTTATACATTTTATTCAAAATTAAATCATGTTTCGATACCTTAGTGTCTAAATGTTGGGACCTTGACGTCCGCTAAAGGGGGTGAATATCATCTCACCCAAATCGATCACTTCCTATAATGTTAGTGCATAGCGGAATACAAAACAAACTAACAAATAAAAAGCTAAACTAAAACAAGAAGAATGAAGACAAGCAAATCACAAAGACACGCTCGTTTACGTGGTTCAGAGATAAAACTCCTACTTCATGGCTGTCTATAAGGTGGAAGATCTCGATCCGTCGGTGGATGATTCTCCGGAGAACTTCTAGCTAGCTCGCATAGCTCCTTGTGGGTGGAGAAACCTCATCACAAACTCGCATAAGCATGCTAGGCACACAAGAGCACTTTGGAGACTCTAATAAGGGTAACAACCTCTATTTTGTCAATATGCCCAAGCACCCGAGTTCTATTAAATAGAGCTCGGGAGAAAAATACCAAGCTATTTTTTCGCCACCAGTTGACTGGTAAAAACACCAATTGACTGGTCCTAAGTGAAATTTGATTATTATATGCCAACGACTCGATACTAGTCGACTAATAAAAACACCAGTCTACTGATCCACATGGGTTGAGCAAACAGAGGTATTCTGTTAGCTACCAGTCAACTATTACAGTAATTGCTATAGTACTATTGTAATATTGCTATAGTAACTGCTATAGTAAAACCCTAGACCTAGGATTTTGCCCTGAGTATAATCTCTCATGCGCTTGTCCTCGTTCGACCAACCTAGACCTATCTTTCTAGCCTCCTCCATCAGCCTCGCATCCCTCGGATGCCTCCCCATCCTTCACGCCTTGTCTTTTGGAGCTTCCATCGGTCTTGTCATTATTGTTGGGTCTTGCTTTTTACCAAGAGGCCGCGCCTCTGAGATTTCATCCATTGCCAAGTCACACTTGGACTTACGTTGCCAAGACTACATGCTTGGACTTACACCGCTAAGACTTACTTGGACTTACGTTGCCAAGACTACATGCTTAGACTTACACCGTCAAGACTCACTCTTGGACTTTTCTCCTTTGCTAAGATCACACTTGGACTCTCCTTGTTGTACCTATATCCTATACACATACAATGCATATCAAATACAATAATAAGCCTAACTTAAACCTTTGCCCAAACATCAAAACCTAGGGTACCCAGATTGCTCCAACACTAAAGTCCCTTCATGTAGCTCGATCAACTTTTCCCTTAGGTATTTCACTCCTTTGAACAGTCTGACTTGGTTTAGCTCCTCTTTGGTCAGGTTGTATTGTAGAGTGTGAGTGGCTTTTAGCATCAGCCTTGATCTTCTTCTTCGTTGGAGCATCCTATTTGTCACATGCGAGGGGTTCTCCATCTTTAGTGAGGATTGTGAATTTGATTTAGATTATGATCTATATATCCACTTGGGTCTTCAAGTGATACTTCCTTCAACCCTTCTAGTAGCCGAAGGCTTACCCAAAGAAGAGAGACAAGCGAGCAGTACTATAGCCTTCTTGATGGACCATCAAATCAAATTGACAATCTTGCACAAAACAATAAACGAGGAAAAATGTACCAAAACTAGGTCTTGGATTAGTAGTGTAGAAGAAATGGTTTAATAAAAAAATAAAAATAGATCGAGTGGTGTTGTACTAATTTTGAGTAATTAAAAATAAATTGAAAGATTTGTCAGAAGAGATGATTGCACCAATTATGACTCAAGGTGAAAAATAAAAGAAAAGGTATAAGAAAATTTTTTGCTCAAATAGTGGTTTCACTAATTCAGAGCGACTCTACTCTGATACCAATTGTAGGATTGAAAAAGAACTAGAGGAGGGGGTGAATAATGCATGCCACTTTTTCACACTTTTTCAAAAACTCGAGAGATAGCAGCGGAAATAAAAATAAAGCTAACACTATTTCATTTTACTTGGCTCGTAGCCTGATGACTACTAGTCCAAGGCCATTATCAATCTGTCAATTACAAAAGATTAAAATTAGTAACAAGTTTACTGTTCCTATAAAGCATAGTAAGAATATGATGAATGAAAGAAATGCACTAAATATACTAACAATATCAAGATGTGGACTTCTATATGTTTGTTGGAGTAGTGTCTCAGCGTATCGGCGTAGTATTGTCAGTTTGGGAGTCAGGCAGTAGTTGGAGCACTTGGAAGCTTGATTAAAAAAAGTTGTTCTAAGATCCTGGTTGAAGGTACTTTTTATAGGTCATTCCAAGCATCTAGACCGGTCCAAGGCACCTCTATTGAGGCCTATCCATCCCCTTTCATCCCTGAAATACCCACTTCCAAGTGTCTGGACCACCCCAGGTCACCTGGACAGCTGATGTGATTGCACCAAGTTAAAGCTCTATCCATGTCGACTCTATCCCTTTCGGGGCACCTGGAAGCTGATGTGTGCCAGCCAACTAGAGTATGCCAACTCAACTGCTCGCATGGATGGATTCAGGCCTTCCCTGGCTACCAGATGGATTCGGGCCTTCCTGAGCACCTAGATCCATCTGGTCCCCCAGACCTCTGGGCGTCTAGAATGCCCTAACTCTGGCCATCTTCCTACATCATAGAATTAACACAACAAACATAATAATAACATAAAAGTAGAAGTAATTTGATAGTCTTGGGACTACTCGATCTTGACTTTTTAATTTTGCATGAAACCCTAGGTCGGATCAATGCCTACTATTCCATTCAAAAGAACGCATCCTCACCTACACCTCTTAGGAGAAGTTACCTAATTTGCCAAACATATGATCCTCTATATTTTTTTGGAATTCTCACTCAGCATCCGATCCTTTGCCCCCCATGGCTTCATCTGGATGTCCGGTCCTCCAGACCCACAAACTGCTTGACCTTCGATCCTTCAGACCCATCTAGACTTGTAGCTGGTGTACTTGATCTACCAAGTCTTCCTTCCTAGTTCTACTGACTAGGACTTCTTTGCCCAGTTCCATAGACTAGGACTTTCTTGCCTAGTCATAACTAGAGTTTTCCCATTACCTAGTATCCATTAGGATTTTTGCTCTGCCTAATATCCAGTCCACTTGACCTATTAGGACTTTTTGATTGAACTGTTGGTGTAATCAACCTCCAGAATTTTGATGTTTGTTTGACAATATATTTAATGAAGCTTAGTCAAGGTTGACCTAGTCAAGTGAGAAGTCTAGTCAAATCAAGGTTGACAAGATGACTAGCAAGTGCTCAGTAGTCTACTGAGTGACTGTAAGTAGTGAGTAGTCTACCGAGTGATTGTAAGTGGTGAGTAGTCTACCTAATAACTGCAAGGGTGAGTAGTCTACCAAGTGATTAGCAAGTCCAAGTAGGTCAAGGTTGTTGGAGCAATCTGGGTACCCTAAGTTTTGATGTTTAGGCAAAGGTTTAAGTTAGGTTTATTATTGTATTTGATATGCATTGTGAGTGTGTATGATATAGGTACAACAAGGAAAGTCCAAGTGTGATCTTGGCAAAGGAGGAAAGTCCAAGGATGAGTCTTCGCGGTGTAAGTCCAAGCATGTAGTCTTGGCAACGTAAGTCCAAGTGTGACTTGGCAATGGATGAAGTCCCGGAGGTGCGACCTCTTGGCAAAGGAAGACCCGACAATAATGACAAGGCCGATGAAAGCTCCAAAAGGCAAGACGTGAAGGATGGGGAGACATCCGAGGGACGCAAGGCTGATGGAGGAGGCTAGAAGGCTAGGTCTAGATTGGTCGAATGAGGAGGATGCTGAGTGAATGTACCCGGGGGTAAAATCCTAGGATTAGGGTTTACTGTAGCGTTACTGTAGCGTTACTGTAGCAGTTGACTGGTGGTTTCATCAATCGACTGGTGGTTTCATCAGTCGTCTGGTGCAGTCGACTGGGAGCGAACAGAGGGTTGGTATCGAGTCGTTGGGATGTAACGGTCGAATTTCCACAGAGGGTAGTCGATTGATGGTTTTGGCAGTCGACTGGTAAGCGGGATTTTCTAACCCATGGCCTATATAACCAAGACTTGGGAGCTTGGTTGAGGTTAACGAAATAGACTTGGTTAAAGCCTATTAGAGTCTCCCAAGCCCTCGTGTGATCGGTGTACTTGTATTCAAATGTTTGTGGTGAGGTTTCTCCACCAACAAGGAGCTTGAGCTAGCCGGAGGTTTTCAAGGGAGTCATCCACTGACGGATCGGGATCGTCCACCTTACGGGCAATCGTGGAGTAGGAGCTTCATCTCCGAACCACGTTACACAACGTGTCATTGGGTTTGCTTCTTATTTATTGTTTTCTAGGGTTAGCTTTCCTTTTGTTTGTTAGTATTTTTGTTTCCGCTGTGCACTAACAAGAGTAGGAAGCGACGATTTGGGTGAGACGCTATTCACCCCCCTCTAGCGGACGTCAAGGTCCCAACAAGTGGTATCAGAGCTTGGTGAGCTCTTGTTGGACTAATCGCCAAGAGAGTGGCTAGAGGAAGAAGATGGAGTCAGAGAGACCTCTCGGATGGGACATCCGAATCCCACCTCCATACGAGCGCGAGGACTTCGACTATTGGAGGAATCGCATGGAGATGTGGTTCCAAATGAATTGGAACCAATGGATTGCGTTAGAGGAACCGTTTAAAGCTCCAACATACAAGAAGGGAAAGCGTCTCCTACATCGATATTGGACCAAGGAGAAAAAGGAGCAATCGGAGACGGACAAGGAGGTAACTAGAATTTTAATTAATTTATTACCTCCTAATACGATATTGAATGTAGGTGAATACGAGAACGCAAGTGACCTTTGGAAAAAGGTAATTGTGCTTCATGAGAGTTCTACACAAATCCAATTAGAGGAGGAGCCCAAGGAGAAGGGCTCATTGGTCCAAGAGGAGAAGGACCAATCGGATGTTGACACGTGTTCAACATCTGAGGAGGAGAAGGAAGATGAGGAGGTATCATCCACATCTTCAAGGGAAGAAGAAGTGGAATCATCCACATCTTCAAGTGAAGAGGAAGAAGAGCAATCCAAGGAAAAGGAGATCTTGGAAGCTCAACCCTCCACCTCAACTACCAAGAAGAGCACAAAGGACCACATCAAATGCTTTGAGTGTGGTAAGATGGGGCACTACAAGAGTAGGTGCCCTTCGCTCAAGAAGGTAAAGGAGGTAAACCCTAAACTCACTAAAGTTAATTTAGAAACTAATGTGAGTTATAGGAAGAAGAAGAAGGAGAAGAGGCACATTAGGTGTTTCACGTGTGGTGAGTGGGGACACTACCACACAAAGTGCCCAAGGAGAGGAGAGCTTAAGAAATTGGCACACTTGAAGAAGTGGGAGAAGAAGAGAGCTTTAAGGGTAAGGGAGGTAAACCCTAATTTGAATTCAAGTTCAAATTTAAATTCTTCCATGCATTCTAGAAATAATTTTTATTATTTACCCAAGCATAATTATGGATTTAGATATAATGATAAGAATAGGGTTAATGTAGGAGATAACCCTAGGAGACATGTTCATGCTAAATCTAGTAAGAGTAGACCTAATAAGACCCAAACCACTTTGTCAAAGGGAAGGAAAGTAGGTTAAAACCTAAGCATGAATCCCAAGAAAGGGAGACATATGCCTAGGAAGGTGGGTAGGTCTAGAGATGTCCAAGGTGGACATGTTGACTTTAGGGTTAGAACCCTAGAGTTGGAAAATCAAGCATTGAAGGCAAAGCTTGAGGAAATGGAGAAAGTCCTAGAGAGGTTCATTATTGGACCTAAAGGACTTGACATGTATTTGAGTTGTCAAAGATCCAAAAATATCAAATTGGGTCCCTCCAAGACCAAAAGGATGTCAAGTGCTAAGGTGACACATGACATTGGTAAGGGAGGAGTGACCAAGGACAAGGGAAAGTCATCCAAGGCCAATAAAAAGGAATATGCTAGGGTGGCATATAATTATGGCAAGGATGAGGTGTCCAAGGTTAAGGACAAGAAGAAACTAACCAAAGACAAGGTGTCTAAGGTTAAGAAGGTGAGTTTTATAGGTCAAGTGTCACCCGAGGTGCACCAAAGTGGCCTAGCCATAGTGGATGAGTCACCTAGAGAGGTGTCTAAGACTAAGAGCTCTAGGATGATCTCAAAGAGTCATTGGGACATATGATAAATGATCTCAAGTGAACCAATATGTGCCAAAGGGATTAGAGATGGATTTGAGTCTATATTGTAGTTGGTTGGCACAATTAGGTTAAGTTTCATGCATGAAAATACGACATTAGGGTCATATTGCATGAAAATTAGTTTTTGATGTATATATGCCATATAAACTGATGCTAGGGATGCATTATGGTTTAGTATGGGCAGATACATAAAGAGGAAGTTAAAACTAGGACTTTAGGTCAAGGTTCAATTGAACCATTTAGCTAGTTTTGAATTTTGTATCAATCTTGGGATCTGTGATAAATATATTTATATATATATTTTTCCCAAGTAGGCATTGATAAAATAGACCTCTCCACAAAATTTGGAATTTTTTGGAGGTCTGTGAAATTTTTGGCGCATTTTCTGAAAGTGAGTCAAAAGGCTAATTTTTGCCAACATAGAGTACCAGTCGACTGGTACAGTTACCAATCGATTGGTAACAGTAATTTTGAGCACAAAAGACCTCTGTAAACTCATATTGACGATGGCAGTCGACTGGGGTTTATACCAGTCGACTGTTAACACTGTTCATGAGCACAGAATGTCTCTGTAAACTCATTTTGATGATGACAGTCGACTGGGACTTATAGCAGTCGACTGATACGGTTTGAAAATATTTTTTTAGCATTAGTAAATAACCAAAAGAGTGGTGAATATGTATGTAATCTTATGGGGGATTAATACATGATGTTTATGGTCATTAGAGGTCAAAGAGTCCAATAATTATGATATTGTTGGAGCTCTTTTTGATGTATGGCAAAGGGGGATAAATTTAGGTTTAAGTGGGAAACCTACACACCTTTGCAAGAAATCCTAGCTCAAGGGGGAGCTTAGGTGAAGGGGGAGTGATTGCTCAGTTATTAGCAAAGGGGGAGAAGTTTACCTTTGTAAGAAATCCTAGCTCAAGGGGAAGCTTAGGTGAAGGGGGAGCCTAGGATTAGATTCCATGATTCATGCATGTGTAGATTGCATATTTATTTGCATTATTATTGCTATATTATTTCCTTAACTTAAAAGGGTTGCCAAACATCAAAAAGGGAGAGATTGTTGGAGCAATCTGGGTACCCTAAGTTTTGATGTTTGGGCAAAGGTTTAAGTTAGGTTTATTATTGTATTTGATATGCATTGTGAGTGTGTAGGATACAGGTACAACAAGGAAAGTCCAAGTGTGATCTTGGCAAAGGAGGAAAGTCCAAGGATGAGTCTTCGCGGTGTAAGTCCAAGCATGTAGTCTTGGCAACGTAAGTCCAAGTGTGACTTGGCAATGGATGAAGTCCCAGAGGTGCGACCTCTTGGCAAAGGTAGACCCGACAATAATGACAATGCCGATTGAAGCTCCAGAAGCCAAGACGTGAAGGATGGGGAGACATCCGAGGGATGCAAGGCTGATGAAGGAGGCTAGAAGGCTAGGTCTAGATTGGTCGGATGAGAACGATGCTGAGTGAATGTACCCGGGGGTAAAATCCTACGATTAGGGGTTACTGTAGCATTACTGTAGTAGTACTGTAGCAGTCGACTGGTGGTTTCATCAGTCAACTGGTGCAGTCGACAGGTGCAGTCGACTGGGAGCGAACAGAGGGTTGGTATCTAGCCGTTGGGCTGTAACTGTTAGTTAGAGCCCTCGAGCCAATCATATGATGATTGTTGTATGGACTCGATGTATCATATTCGTATATATTAATAAAGGCCTTTCTTTATGGTTATTATACTTACTTGTATTGGTGCCAAATAACTAAGTATAATAGCGTCCTTGAGTAGAAGGTTTTTATCTATATCAATTGATTAGTTGAATTGATAGTGAGATGCTATAAAGAACACTACTCTTAATCATTCCTAGTCAAGTATTAACATTCAGGGACAATGTTAATGCGATGAGACTAGCATATAGGTTAACTCGATGGCTTGATCTCACAAGTCATGGATATAGAGATATCAAGTTGACACATGGGTATGCATTGGAGAATGTATACTGAATGACCTGCCATGAGAAAGTATCATGGATCGTTATATGAGTGTCATATACTTTCTCATGTGACTATTAGTATGACTATCAGTCCTTGGACCTGAAGTCACCATGATTTCCTACATAAGGAGTTACGTACTTTGGCTTCGTCAAACATCACCCGTAACTGGGTGGACTATAAAGGTGATTACTGGGAATGTAACAAATTATACGGAGGGATGTGAGTGATGTAGATGGGATCTATCCCTCCTATATGACGGGAGTGACATCATGATTCTTGATAGAGTGAGACCACTAAGTGCATGATCTTGCCCAAATGAGTCAATATGAGATATTGAGCTCATTTGATTAGAGTGAGTCTACTTGGGGTTCAAGACATAGATTGATTAGAGGATGACATGGTCTATGCCTCAATTGATCAATCTAGATGTCAAGGATAGAAGGACATTGTCACATATTGTGAAAGTCACAATTAGTAGTCACAATGGTGATGTTTGATCTTAACATTCTTGTAACTTGGGTAGTAATGATGTGTTGCTAGATACCGCTCATTACTTATGCTTCTAAATGGGTTTAGGAGCATTGCCAACATTACAAGAACCTATAGGGTCACACACAAAGGGAAATTAGATGGAGATTAGGTTCATATGATGAACCAAGAGGATTAGGTTTATATGATGAACAAAATTAGATTAAGTGTAATCCAAATTAGATTAGTTGAGTAAGAATCAATTAAGTTAGACTTGAGTTAGACTCAAGGGAGGCTAGACTTGAGTTAGACTCAAGTAAGACTTAATGATGATATTCATTGAATTTTGAATTCAATGATAAATGGTGACATTCATTGAATTATGAATTCAATTTGAATATTAGATTCAAATTTCGATTCAAATTATGAAGAGAAGAGGAGTTTCAAAATGGCCATTTAATGAAAAATGAATATTCATTAAATACTCATTAAGACTCATTAATGAGGCTCATTAATGGAGTTAATGAACATTAAGTATTTTCATTAGATGAAAATATTTAGGCCATTTTACTCTTATTTTTCATTATGAATGGATCATCATTATTATTCCTCTCTTCTAGCTCTCTCTCCCTCTCCTCCATTGCCGAGCCACCCAAGAGTGCTAGCACACTCTAAGTGGTTTTTCTCCACCTATTGTCCGTGTGGATACGTATAGAGGAGTGTACGCTTGACACTCTCGAGATCCGACAACCTTTTGGACGAGTGGGATAAGTGAAGGGCTTCGCAACAAGGGTAACGCTTCTTATTCATGTAGATCTAAGGTAGATCTAGGTCAGAAACATGTACATGATTTATTTTTATATATCTTTGCACGGATCCATGGCAAGACTTCGAGGTTTCCACAACGCAAAAAGCGGTTTTTGCGGCTTGAAAGTCCCAACAGTGGTATCAGAGCCACGTGCGAAGCATGTACAAATTTATATTTTATTTTTATAAAAATATTTCAGATCTATAAGTTTATGTAAGTTTGCTATTTTTATTGATTTTGTGAGTATTTTTCTCGTAGAAGCGAAGCAACAAGTGATTGGACACTTGTAGGCTTCGACTACCGAGAAAAACCTTCCGAAACGGCAAGGTCTCGCCCAAATCGTTTTGAGAAAGCGGCATAAGACGCTGTTAGATCAAGATGGGACACTCGCGATATTCATTTTGCGAGAAGGGGCACTGCCCCTAATCCTGCAAGGGGCATTGTCCCACGATCGCGCTCGAAAATCGCTAAACGGGACCGCCGAGAAGTTGTGACTCATAAAATCGATAAAATCAGTAGTAAAATTATAGAAATTTACGTAAAATAGATAATTTAGAATTTTGTATGCTTTTGTGATGGTCATGGCCCAAAAACCAATTTGATTGGACAGAATTATGTTGTAATTCATAATATGGCCTGCGCGCCATTTTTGTGTGTTGTGTGTGTTGTATTGATATGCGACCTACGCGTCGTTCCTTCTCTTTTATATTCTTGTTGTAAATAGATTTTAGAGTCGAATGTTACTTGAGTTTCACATTTGTAATGTACAAAATGAAGCGGTGGAAGGTCCACTCAAGAAGGAGTTACGAGGAGGATGATTTCAACACATGGCGGTCAAAGGGAGGCGCTTGAAGAAGTCGTTGACCCTAGGTTGACCATCCGATTTTTTCATTGTCTTGAAAAGATCGTAGTAGGGCCATGACCTCATCACAAAATAATTAGTTATCTATCATTGCTTGATTATGTGATGCATGATAATGTAGGATAATTAGTGTCTTGATGCGTATAAGATACGAATCCACGATTAGATTAGATCTTAATCAAATCAACTCGATATGCCTACCAAGTTTTGATACCCATCACTACCTCGATCATTTGTTGTTGTTGAATATGCCAAAGCAGAGCAATGCATATTATCTTGGTAGGGTACGGAGGGACAACCTTGGTCCCGCCTATCAAAGCTTGGGTGAGTACAAACTCAATTAGATTGAGCAACTAGTTAACTCAATTGGATCGAGTAAAACTATAGTTATTTTCCAACGGTTGGACGATAGGATAAAAATCACATTTATACTAAATCTTGGGCGATTTAGCCAAAGCTAACTCAAGTTTTAATATAAATGAGATTTTTGATCCTATAAACAAGAGTTGCTTAGAGATGTAATTGATAATTTGTTATCTACTGATCATACTAAGTCTTGGGCGATTTAGCCAAAGCTAACTCAAGGCGTAGTATGATGTGGATTTTGTCCCGCAAGAATTATAGCTAATTGGTATGAATCCAGTAGTGTGGTTTGACCACATCTATGACTTGATTCTACAAAAGCCCTATAATTCAGTGGGAGCATCATTTAGTTAAAGGCCTAATTAAATGATAAATGGAATATGATATTTACTTTCTGCATTATTTCTGTTGTAGATTGCCATGTCGACAAACACAAACACCTTCTCCCTGCATTCTGTCCTTGACAAGGACAAGCTCAATGGAGCTAATTTCCTGGACTGGTACAGGAATCTGAGAATCGTTCTCACACAAGAAAGAAAACTGTACGTCCTGGAGCAACCCATTCCGGAGGCACCTCCTGCCACTGCCACGCGAGCTGACCGAGATGCTTATAAGAAGCATCAAGATGACGCATTAGATGTGTCATGCCTCATGCTCGCGACCATAAACTCTGAGCTTCAGAAGCAACATGAGTTGATGACTGCTTATGATATGGTTGAACATCTTCGTCAACTATATCAAGGACAAGCAAGGCACGAGAGATTTGAGATCTCCAAGGCATTGTTTCAGTGCAAGATGCAAGATGGGACTCCCGTAGGTCCATATGTGCTCAAGATGATTAGGTACATAGAGAACCTACAGAGGTTGGGATTCCCACTTGGCCAAGAGGTGGCCACAGACTTGATCATGCAATCCTTGCCAGAGAGCTATAGTCAATTTGTCATGAATTATAACATGAACGAAATTGACAAGCCATTGCCTGAGCTGCTAAGCAAGTTGCGAACTACTGAGCTCAACCTTAAGAAGGTAAAGCCCAACTCCATTTTGATAGTGCAAAAGCATAAAGGCAAGGGCAAGCCTAAAAGTAAGGGAAAGTCCCAAGCCAAGGGCAAAGGCAAGGCACTGAAACCTAAAGGAGGGGTTGCCAAGGATGCTACCTGCTTCCACTGCGATCAGACCGGGCACTGGAAGAGGAACTACAAAGTATATCTGGAAGATCTTAAGAAGAAGAGAAGTGATACTTCTACTTCAGGTATATATGTTATAGAAGTCAATCTATCTATTTTTGCATCGTGGGTATTGGATACCGGATGTGCTTCTCACATTTGTACTAATGTGCAGGCGCTGAGAAATAGTAGGACATTGACGAAGGGCGAGGTGAACCTACGAATAGGCAATGGAGCATGGATTGCTATAGGAACAAACTATCTATCTCTGCCCTCTGGGCTTGTACTAGAATTAGATGAATGTTGTTATGTGCCTGTTTTTACAAAGAACATCATTTCGGTCTCTTGTTTGGACAAGAAAGGCTTTTCTTTTGTACTTTTGTAATAAAGAACAAATGTTGTTCTGTTTATTTAAAAGATATGTTCTACTGTAGTGCACATCTGATGAACGGACTCTATATTCTAGACTTAGAGAACCTCATCTATAACATAAGTACCAAAAGGTTCAAATCAAATGAAATGAACCAAACCTATCTCTGACATTATCACTTAGGTCATATAAATGAGAATCGCTTATCTCAGTTCCATAAAGATGGTTTGCTGGACTCATTTGATTTTGAATCATATGAGACATGCGAGTCATACTAGGCAAGATGACCAAGACTCGCTTTAGTGGACACAGCAAAAGAGCGACTGACTTGTCACGACTTATACATAGTGATGTATGTGGCCCTTTCAATGTCGCTATCAGAGGTGGTTATAGGTACTTCATTACAATTACTGATGACTTCAGTAGATATGGTTATGTGTATCTCATGACACATAAGTCACAATCCTTTGAAAAGTTCAAAGAATTCAAGAATGAAGTACAAAACCAGATAGGCAAGAGTATTAAGATACTTCGATCTGATCGAGGTGGTGAATACCTTAGCCATGAGTTTCGTGACTATCTAGCTGAGTGTGGGATTCTATCCCAACTCACTCCTCCTGGAACACCACAGTGGAATGGTATATCTGAAAGAAGGAATCGTACCTTATTATATATGCTACGGTCTATGATGAGTCACACAGATCTTCCTATGTCTTTTTGGGGATATGCTCTAGACACAGCAGCCTTCACACTTAACCGTGTTCCATCCAAGGATGTGATAAAGACACCGTATAGGATATGGACATGGAGAGATGCCCAGATGTCTTTTATAAGAATTTAGGGTTGTGAGGCTTACGTTCGATGTCAAGTCTCGGACAAACTGGGACCCAAATCCGATAAGTGCTATTTTATTGGATATCTCAAAGAAACAAAAGGATATTACTTCTACATTCTCAGTCAACACAAAGTGTTTGTGGCTAAGACTGGGATATTTCTAGAAAGGGACTTTGTTTCTAAAAAAACTAGTGGGAGTACGTTCGATTTTAAAGAAGGTCAAGATATGAACAATCACACTGAAGCATTGATGGAAGTTGAACTGGAACCACAAATTGTTGTGGATGATGAGATTGTTCCACAAGGAGTTGAGGAACAACAACTAGTTCAAGTAGACCTCCCTCTTCGCAGGTCTGATAGGGTACGCCGTCAGCTTGAGAGATACTCATTTCTCTTGTCTGACCATGATGACGTTATGCTCGTTGAGAATGATCCTACCTCCTATCAGGAAGCTGTGATGAGACCAGATTCTGAGTCATGGCTAGAGGCCATGAAATCCGAGATGGAATCCATGTACACCAACCAAGTATGGACTATGGTTAATCCACCTGAAGGCGTCAAACCCATTGGGTGTAAGTGGGTCTTTAAGAGAAAGACTGACATGGATGGACTTATTACCTATAAGGGTCGCTTGGTAGCTAAAGGTTTCGAGCAAATTCATGGTATTGACTATGATGAAACATTTTCTCCAGTAGCGATGTTTAAGTCCATTCGGATCATGCTTGCTATTGTAGCATGCCACGATTATTAGATCTGGCAGATGGATGTCAAAACCGCGTTTCTGAATGGAAACTTGCTCGAGGATGTCTTCATGACACAACCTGAGGGATTTGAAGATCCACTGCATATTGGCAGAGTATACAAGCTGCATAAGTCTATTTATGGACTAAAGCAAGCTTCTCAGAGCTGGAATCTTCGATTCGATGATGCAATCAAACAGTATGGTTTCATCAAGAATGAAGATGAACCCTGTGTCTATAAGAAGGTTGTTGGGAACACAGTTGTCTTTCTTGTATTGTATGTGGATGACATACTACTCATTAGAAATGACATCCCTTTGCTGTAGTCTGTAAAGACTTGGCTTGGGAATTGTTTCTCAATGAAGGACTTAGGTGAAGCAACATGTATTCTAGGCATAAAGATCTATAGAGATGGATCTAAGAGATTGCTTGGCTTAAGTCAAAGTACATATATTGACACGGTATTACTACGGTTTTCCATGCAGAATTCCAAGAAAGGATTTCTGCTGTTGTCACATGGTGTGAGTCTTTCGAAGACTCAAAGTCCCTGTTCTAGAGAGGAGAGAGACCGCATGGATAAGATCCCTTATGCTTCAGCCATAGGATCTATCATGTACGCCATGCTATGTACTCGTCCTGATGTTTCGTATGCTTTAAGCATGACGAGCAGATACCAGTCAGATCTAGGTGAACGTCACTAGATAGCGGTCAAGAATATTCTTAAGTACTTGAGAAGGACTAAAGAATATTTCTTGATATTTGGAGGCGAGAGCGAGCTAGCTGTAAAGGGTTACAGTGATGCCAGCTTCCAAACTGACCAGGATGATTATAGATCGCAGTCTGGGTTCGTGTTTTGCTTGAATGGTGGTGTTGTGAGCTGGAAGAGTTTGAAGCAGGACACAATTGTTGATTCTACAATAGAGGCCGAGTATATTACTACATCAGAAGCAGTAAAGAAGGCAGTTTGGATCCGCAAGTTCATTACTGAGCTTGGGGTGGTTCCGAGCATAGCTGATCCTATAGAGCTCTATTGTGACAATAATAGAGCAATTGCACAGGCTAAGGAATCTCACTCACACCAACGGACCAAACACATACTACGGCGCTTCCATCTCATTCAAGAAATCATCGATAGAGGAGATGTAAAGATTTACAAAGTACCCACAAAGGCTAACGTCGCTGATCCCTTAACCCAGGCTTTGGCACAGAGAAAGCATGATGGTCACAATAGGTCATTGGGCCTTAGAGCCTACACTGATTAACACTAGTGCTAGTGGGAGATTGTTAGTTAGAGCCCTAGAGCCAATCATATGATGATTGTTGTATGGACTCGATGTATCATATTCGTATATATTAATAAAGGCATTTCTTTATGGTTATTATACTTACTTGTATTAGTGTCAAATAACTAAGTATAATAGCGTCCTTGAGTAGAAGGTGCTTATCTATATCAATTGATTGGTTGAATTGATAGTGAGATGATATAGAGAGCACTACTCTTAATCATTCCTAGTCAGTATTAACATTCAGGGACAATGTTAATGCGATGAGACTAGCATGTAGGTCAACTCGATGACTTGATCTCACAAGTCATGGATATAGAGATATCAAGTTGACACATGGGTATGCATTGGAGAATGTATACTGAATGATCCACCATGAGAAAATATCATGGATCATTATATGAGTGTCATATACTTTCTCATGTGACTATTAGTATGACTATCAGTCCTTAGACCTGAAGTCACCATGGTTCTCTACATAAGGAGTTGCGTACTTTGGCTTCGTCAAACGTCACCCGTAACTGGGTGGACTATAAAGGCGATTACTAGGTATGTAACAAATTATGCGGAGGGATGTTAGTTATGTAGATGGGATCTATCCCTCTTATATGACGGGAGTGATATCATGATTCTTGATAGAGTGAGACTACTAAGTGCATGTCCATGCCCAAATGAGTTATATGAGATATTGAGCTCATTTGATTAGAGTGAGTCTACTTGGGGTTCAAGACATAGATTGATTAGAGGATGACACGGTCTATGCCTTAATTTATCAATCTAGATGTCAAGGATAGAAGAACATTGTCACATATTGTGAGAGTCACAATTAGTAGTCACAATGGTGATGTTGGATCTCAATATTCTTGTAACTTGGGCAGTAATGATGTGTTGCTAGATACCGCTCATTACTTATGCTTCTAAATGGGTTTAGGAGAATTGCCAACATTACAAGAACCTATAGGGTCACACACAAAGGTTAATTAGATGGAGATTAGGTTCATATGATGAACTAAGAGGATTAGGTTCATATGATGAACCAAATTAGATTAAGTGTAATCCAAATTAGATTAGTTGAGTAAGGCTCGATTAAGTTTGACTTGAGTTAGACTCATGTGAGGCTAGACTTGAGTTAGACTCAAGTGAGACTTAATGATGATATTCATTGAATTTTGAATTCAATGATAAATGGTGACATTCATTGAATTATGAATTCAATTTGAATATTAGATTCAAATTTTGATTCAAATTATGAAGAGAAGAGGAGTTTCAAAATGATCATTTAATGAAGAATGAATATTCATTAAATACTCATTAAGAATCATTAATGAGGCTCATTAATGGAGTTAATGAGCATTAAGTATTTTCATTAGATGAAAATACTTAAGCCATTTTACTCTTATATTTCATTATGAACGGATCATCATTATTATTCCTCTCTTCTAGCTCTCTCTCCCTCTCCTCCATTGTCGAGCCACCCAAGAGTGCTAGCACACTCTAAGTGGTTCTTCTCCACCTATTGTCGGTGTGGATACGTATAGAGGAGTGTACGCTTGACACTCTCGAGATCCGACAACCTTTTGGACGAGTGGGATCAGAGAAGGGCTTCGCAACAAGGATAACGCTTCTTATTCATGTAGATCTAAGGTAGATCTAGGTTAGAAACATGTACATTATTTATTTTTATATATCTTCGCACGGATCCGTGGCAAGACTTCGAGGTTTCCCCGCAACACAAAAAGCGGTTTTTACGGCTCGAAAGTCCCAATAGTGGTATCAGAGCCATGTGTGAAGCATGTACAAGTTTGTATTTTATTTTTATGAAAATATTTTAGATCTATAAGTTTATGTAAGTTTGCTATTTTTATAGATTTTGTGAGTATTTTTCTCGTAGAAGCGAAGCAACAAATGCTTGGACACTTGTAGGCTTCGATTACCGAGAAAAACCTTCCGAAACGGCAAGGTCTCGCCCAAATCATTTTGGGACAGCAGCCTAAGGTAACTTAGTCTTTTAGTATAAGTGGGAGATTGTTAGAGTGTATACTAAAAGCCTAGCTTTTGTAAACATTTATTTTGAAATAAAGAATCACATTGGTCAAAAATGTCTACCTTATATGCTAAGTGTAGTTGTTCAATTAATTTATATTGTAGATAACATGGTGTGTGGTGTCACACACAAAAGATCATATTATCAGTTCTTTATAAATTATAAACAGTAGCTCACGACTAAGATGGATAGGAACAAATCATTGGAATAGTCGTAGTGTAATTTGGTATTAGTTTATCTTAACTATAAAATTACACTAGTACACTCTGAGTGTATTGAGCAGGACCATTTAAGGTAAGTTCTTTTTGTGCTGACTTAATAAAAGAACAAGACCTTAGTTATTATGGAAGTGTATACTTTAATCCTAATAAAATAACAAGCACATATATTTAGTATTCATTTCTTTAACTTATCAAATGGTGATATTTAGCTTGATAAATCAAAAGGCCCGATAAATTGGGAAATGATATTACTTATAGTGTGTGTTATTGATTATATAAGGAAACTGTGTCCTAGTAATCTAGGATGATAATGTCCCTAAGAGGAGCTCATAAGGTTTGTCATGTTGAACCCTGCAAGTGGACTTAGTCCGACATGACAATAAGGTTGAGTGTTACTACTCTTGGACTAAGATATTAATTAAAGAGAGTTGCCAGTAACTCATTTAATTAGTGGGCATTCAACATCTTAAACACAGGGAGACTAATACACTCATAATAAGAAGGAGCCCAAAACATAATTTGGGATTGGTGCGGTAGTTCAATAATAATTCTTTAGTGGTATGAATTATTATTGATGAAATTAAGTTGGGTGTTCGGGGCGAACACGGGAAGCTTAATTTCATCAGGAGACCAAAACCAATTCCTCCTCTCGGCCCCTATCGTAGCCTCTTGTATAAAGAATTATACCCACCGCATACCCACTTTTTACCCACCCTTAGGTGGTCGGTCAAGCTAGCTTGGAGCCCAAGCTAGGGTCGGTCAAAGCTAAGAGTGGAGCCAATTTAAGGTGGCCGGCGAAAGCTTGGATCCCAAGCTTAGGTGGCCGACCACTAGAAAATAAAAGGGATTTTATTTAAAAGCTTTTCTTATGTAGATATCATGGTTTTAAAAGAAAGAGTTTAAAATTTAAATCTTTTCTTTTATAGCTTTCTACAAAAGATTAAGTGAAATATTTGATAACTTTCCTTATTTATAGTTAAATGGAAGATTTTAATTATTGATAAAATTTTCTTTTTTTGTAACCATGTTCATGATTTAAAAGAGAGTTTTAAAATTAAATATTTCCTTTTATAAGTTTCTACAAAAGATTAAGAAAAGATTTAATATCTTTCCTTATTTGTAAATTGAAAGGATGATTTTAATTTTAGAGAAAATTTTTCTTTTTGGAAATCATCCACATGTTTTAATAGAGTGATTTTAATTTATAAAATTTTCTTTTATAACCAACCATGAAGGGAAAAATTATTAGAGAAATTTTTATTAAAAATTTCCAAAAACAAATTAGGAAGTTTTAATTCTTGTGTTAAAATTTTCCTTGCTTGGAGCTATGAGGTGGGCCGACCATGTGGATTTAAGAAAAGGAAATTGATTTTAATTAATTAAAATTTCCTTTGCATGGCAAAGAAAATAAGGAAGTTTTTATTTAAAATTTGCCAAGACCAAGGATTATAAAAGAGGGGGTAGGGGTGCCTTCATGGGTAACAACTCTATTCTATTTTTCCTCCCTCTCTTCCTTGGTGGTGGCCGGCCTTAGACCTTGCTCTTCTCCTCTTCTCTTCTTCTTTGGTGGTCGGTTTCATCCCTCTCTTGGAGCTCTTGTTGGTGGCTGGTTCTAGCTTGGAGAAGAAGGAGAGAAAGGAGGCTTTGTTTCTAGCATCCCTTGGAGCTTGGTGGTGGTGGCCGAAACTCTTCATCTCAAGGAGGAGTGCTTGGACAAAACTTGGAAGGAGGAGGAAGAAGGGTTTGGGTGGTTCTCATCTCGGTAGATCATTGCCCACACAACGTCCGAGATAAGAAGAGGAATATGGTAGAAGATCAAGAGGTTGTTGCTTACAAAGAAAGGTATAACTAGTAATTTTTTCCGCATCATACTAGTTTTTTTTTATTTGTATGAATTCCAAACACAAGAGGCATATAATTCTAGGTTTCAAATTTTTGATTCGAGTTTGTATTTATTTTTGTTTTTCGAATTTGTGATTTGATTGTTCCTTTGGGGTAAGTCTAGGGTTATATAAGGAAATTAAATATTAGCTTTCATTGAAAGGTTTTGTCTAGGAAGTGGTGGTTGCTCCCATATCTAAGAAGGTCTAGTGCCTCACCATGTTTAACCTGGAAGTTGATTTATGAAATTAATATTTAATTAAATTTATAACATAGGTGGATTTGGATCAATAATGTTAAGCATCGTTTGCGATCCAAGTCTAAACCATTAAGAAAAGATAAGTTAAATTTAGAATCAATAATGTTAAGTTCCATTTGCGATTCCGAATTTAATTTCTAAAGAACACAATAGGTTATTAGGATAGGTTCGACACTTGTACAAAATTTTTGTACAGTGGAACCGGTACGATCTTCCTAGGACTAACCAACACTACCAAGACAACATCACCCTCTTTTCTTCTCTTCCAAAATCGCCGGCCATAAAAGAGTCATTAAGATGGGGCACCTTCTAATCTTCTTCCTTCTCTTCTTCTTCCACTTCTTTCTCTTCTTCCTCTTCTTGCTTTTCTTGCTCTTCCTCCCTTCTTCAAGCCGCCGACCACCAAGAACAAGAAGTGTCGCCGGCCCTAGTTAGGAGAGGAAAGGGGGTGGCCCTTGGTGGAGGTGGCGCCGACCCTAGGTGGGGTTGAAGGTGGCACCGACCACAAGGAGAAGAAGAGGGAAAGGGGGAAAGAAGAATAGGTTTGTGTCGTCGGCCCTAGGAGGAGAGGGGGCGGCAACCACAAGGAGAGAAGGGATTATGGAGAATAAGAAAGTTAGGTTTTAGGGGTCACATCCTACTCCTTTTTATAGACTTGCCGTCGGTTACAAGAAAAGAAAAATTAACAAAATTTTGTTCAAAAAAAATCTAAACAAATTATGTTAAAACAAACCAAGTTAAATTAAACTAAACCAAGTTAAGTTAAACCAAACCAAGTTAAGTTAAACAAAATCAAGTTAAGTTAAACCAAACCAAGTTTAGTTAAACCAAACCAAGTTAAACCAAACCCGGTTATGGATGGGTGGATGCTAGGCTTTATAGAGGCTACAATAGGGATCGAGAGGAGGAATTGGTTTTGGCCTCCTGATGGACTTGAGCTTCCTGTGTTCGACCCGGACACCCAACTCAAGTTCATCAATAATAACTCATACCATTAAAGGGTTATTATTGAACTACCGCACCAATCCCATATTACAATATGGGCTCCTACTTATCATGAGTGCGTTAATCTCCCTGTGTTAAGATATCGTATGTCTGTTAATTAAATAAGTTACTGACAACTCATTTAATTAACATCTGACTCCAAGAGTAGTATCACTCAACTTTATTATCATGTCGGACTAAGTCCACCTGCAGGGTTTACATGATAATCCTTATGAGTTCCTCAAGGGGGCATCATCAACCTAAATAAATAGGACATGGTTTCCCTTTATAATCAATAACACACCATATAAATAGTACTATCTCCCAACTTATCGGGCCTATTGATTTAACAAATAAATCTCACCCATTAATAAGTTAAAGAAATAAATACTAAGTATATGTGTTTGTTATTATATCGGGATTAAGGGTACATACATCCATAATAATAGAGGTTCTGTTCTTTTATATAGTCAGTATAAATCGAACAACCTCAAATGGTCCTGATCAATACACACATAGTGTACTAATGTAATTATAGAGTCAAGACAAACTAATACCAAATTACACTACAACCATTCCAATGGTTTATCCCTATCCATCTTGGTTGTGAGCTACTATTTATAATTTATAAGGAACCGATAATATGATCTTCTATGTGGCACCACACACCATGTTATCTGCAATATAAATTAAATGGACAACTGCATCGATATATATATAAATATAAAATGCAGACATTTGACCAAACTGATTCTCATTTCAAAATATCTCAAAAATATATGTTCATACAAAAGCTAGGCTTATAGTATACATCCCAACAACACTGACGTGACAGAGGGATTGGTCAAGGATAAGAACTGAGCTACTGACATGGTAGAAAACTCTCATCGACAAGCTAACGATGTGAAATAGGAGTGGCCATTGTATGATCGATGCATGCTAGAGGGGGGTGAATAGCACTCATGACTTTTTCACTCATTTTAGAAAATACAGAATAACGTAGCGGAATAAAGAACAAGTAAAACAAAGCTAACACTTTTGGTTTTACTTAGTTCAGAGCCTATGACGACTCCTACTCCAAGGCCCATGATCGTTGGTCGCTTTCTTTAGGCAATCACTATAAATTCAGAAATAAGTGCAGATATTAAGTACAATTGCAATATAATTAAGTTACCGACAATACTAGAAATAAAAGTTGTTTGTTGATTGTCGGAGTAGCGAAGGAGAGAGTAAAAATTGTTTGCTCTTGATCTTTGAATGATTGTTGAAGAAACTAGTTGAGCCCTCCCTAAATAGCCAACCCAAACCTAATCCAAATCCACTGATCTCGGGATCAAGTTTGACTCGTCGCTGATCGATTGACCAATCCCACCTTTTGGTCGACCGATCCTACCTAAATTAGTCGGTCTTCCTGTCCGGATTCAGCTTCGGATGAGTCTTCGTTCGGTCGACTGATCATGCTATTCGGTTGACCGATCCCGTTGACCTCGCTAGCTGACCTGATCAACCTGATTAAATCACATTGATTAAATCACACTGATTCCTATCCTCGATTTGGTCAACTGAACCCAAGGTTCGATCGATCGATCCTTCTGTCAATCCTAATCAGCTGACTGGAAATCTACTCTGCTTACTTGAAGGTTTGATTTATCGATCCCCGGTTTGGTGGACCGATCAATGTCGAAACTTCGACCTGCAAAATGTTAGTTTCCCTACAAAATAGAGTTAAACAAATAACAAATAATAGTAAAGTAATATAACTTTTGACAGCCTTCGAACTGTCCGATTATGAGTTTTAGATTCCTCTAGAAACCCTAGGTCGAATAGAGGCTTACTGTTCCCTTAATGGGGAATGCGCCCTCACCTACTCCTCTCAGGAGAGTTATCTTTTACCAGACTGGTCCTCCAGATCGACTGAACTTTTGCTCAGCACCCAAGACTTCATGTTTTCATGTTGGATGTTTGCTCCATGACTTGTCCAGACTTTCACCTGGTCCGCGACCACCAGGATTTTCACCTAGAGTCCCCGACTCTAGGATTTCACCAAAGTGCTCGAGCCGCCAAGACTTCAATGACCTAGGGTTACCTCCCCCTAGGGTTTCCATAATCTATGGTTACCACCCCCTAGTACCTAGGATTACCTCCCCCTAGGGTTTTCCATAACCTAGGGTTACCACCCCCTAAGACCTAGGGTTACCTCCCCCTAAGGTTTTTCACTTGCCTAGAATCTATTAATGTTGGGACTTTCGAGCCGCAAAAATCACTTTTTGCGTTGTGGAAACCTCGAAGTCTTGCCACGGATCCATGCGAAGATATATAAAATAAATCATGTACATGTTTCTATCCTAGATCTACCTTAGATCCACATGAATAAGAAGCGTTACCCTTGTTGCGAAGCCCTTCGCTTATCCCACTCGTCCAAAAGGTTGCCGGACCTCGAGAGTGTCAAGCGTACACTCCTCTATACGTATCCATATGGACAATAGGTGGAAAAGAACCACATAGAATGTACTAGAACTCTTGGGTGGCTCGACAATGGAGGAGAGGGAGAGAGAGCTAGAAGAGAGGAATAATAATGATGATCTGTTCATGATGAAAAATAAGAGAAAATGGCTTAAGTATTTTCATCTAATGAAAATACTTAATGCTCATTGACTCCATTAATGAGCCTCATTAATGAGTCTTAATGAGTATTTAATGAATATTCATTCTTCATTAAATGGTCATTTTGAAACTCCACTTCTCTTCATAATTTGAATTGAAATTTGAATCTAATATTCAAATTGAATTCATAATTCAATAAATGTCACCATTTAAAATTTAATGAATATCATCATCAAGCTACACTTGAGTCTAACTCAAGTCTAGACTCACTTGAGTCTAACTCAAGTCTAACTCAATCGAGTCTTACTCAATTAATCTAATTTGGATTACTCTTAATCCAATTTGGTTTATCATATGAACTTAACCTGTTGGTTCATTATATGAACCTAATCTCCATCTAATTGCCCTTTGTGTGTGACCCTATAGGTTCTTGTAACGTTGGCAATGCTCCTAAACCCATTTAGAAGCATAAGTAATGAGTGGTATCTAGCAGCACATCATTACTACCCAAGTTACAAGAATGTTGAGATCCAACATCACCTTTGTGACTACTAATTGTGACCTTCACAATATATGGCAATGTCCTTCTATCCTTTACATCTAGATTGATCAATTGAGGCATAGACTGTGTTATCCTCTAATCAATCTATGTCTTGAACCCCAAGTAGACTCACTCTAAACAAATGAGCTCAATATCTCATATTGACTCATTTGGGCATGGTCATGCACTTAGTGGTCTTACTCTATCAAGAATCATGATGTCACTCCTGTCATATAGGAGGGATAGATCTCATCTACATCACTCACATCCCTCTACATAATTTGTTACATACCCAGTAATCGTCTTTATAGTCCACCAGTTACGGGTGATGTTTGACGAAGCCAAAGTATGTAACTCCTTATGTAGGGAACCATGGTGACTTCAGGTCCAAGGACTGATAGTCATACTAATAGTCACATGAGAAAGTATATGACACTCATATAACGATCCATGATACTTTCTCATGGTGGGTCATTCAGTATACATTCTCCAATGCATACTCATGTGTCAACTTGATATCTCTATATCCAAGACTTGTGAGATCAAGTCATCGAGTTGACCTACATGCTAGTCTCATCGCATTAACATTGTCTCTGAATGTTAATACTTGACTAGGAATGATTAAGAGTAGTGTTCTCTATATCATCTCACTATCAATTCAACCAATTGATTAATATAGATAAGCACCTTCTACTCAAGGATGCTATTATACTTAGTTATTTGGCACCAATACAAGTAAATATAATAACCATAAAGAAATGCCTTTATAAATATATAGGAATATGATACATCGAGTCCAATCAACAATCATCATATGATTGGCTTTAGGGCTCTAACTAACAATCTCCCACTAGCACTAGTGCCAATCAGTGTAGGCTCTAAGGCCCAATGACCTAGTGTGACCATCATGCTTTCTCTGTGTTAAACCCTTGGTCAAGGGATCAGCGACGTTAGCCTCTGTGGGTACTCTGCAAATCTTCACATCTCCTCTATCGATGATCTCTCGAATGAGATGGAAGCGCCGTAGTATGTGTTTGGTCCGCTGGTGTGAGCGAGGTTCCTTAGCCTGTGCAATTGCTCCATTGTTGTCACAATAGAGCTCTATAGGATCGGCTATGCTAGGAACCACCCCAAGCTTAGTAATGAACTTGCGAATCCAAACTGCCTCCTTTGCTGCTTCTGATCCAGCAATATACTCAGCCTCTATTGTAGAATCAGCAACTGTGTCCTGCTTCGAACTCTTCCAGCTCACAGCACCACCATTCAAGCAAAACACAAACCCAGACTGTAATTTATAATCATCCTGGTCAGTTTGGAAGCTGGCATCACTGTAACCCTTTACAGCTAGCTCGCTCTCGCCTCCAAATATCAAGAAATATTGTTTAGTCCTTCTCAAGTACTTAAGAATATTCTTGACCGCTATCCAGTGACGTTCGCCTGGATCTGACTGGTATCTGCTCGTCATGCTCAAAGCATACGAAACATCAGGACGAGTACATAGCATGGTGTACATGATAGATCCTATCGCTGAAGTATAAGGGATCTTATCCATGCGATCTCTCTCCTCTCTAGAAGAGTGACTTTGAGTCTTCGAAAGACTCACACCATGTGACATCGGCAGAAATCCTTTCTTGGAATTCTGCATGGCAAACCGTAGTAATACCGTGTCAATATATGTACTTTGACTTAGGCCAAGCAATCTCTTAGATCTTTCTCTATAGATCTTTATGCCTAGAATACAGGCTGCTTCACCTAAGTCCTTCATTGAGAAATAATTCTCAAGCCAAGTCTTTATATACTGCAACAAAGGGATGTCATTTCCAATGAGTAGTATGTAATCCACATACAATACAAGAAAGACAACTGTGTTCCCAACAACCTTCTTGTAGGCATAGGGTTCATCTTCATTCTTGATGAAACCAAACTATTTGATCGTATCATCGAATCGAAGATTCCAGCTCCAAGAAACTTGCTTTAGTCCATAAATGGACTTATGCAGCTTGCATACTCTGCCAGTATGCAGTGGATCTTCAAATCCCTCAGGTTGTGTCATGTACACATCCACGAGCAAGTTTCCATTCAGAAACGAGATTTTGACATCCATCTGCCAGATCTCATAATCGTGATATGCTGCAATAGTAAGCATGATCCGAATGGACTTAAACATAGCTACTGGAGAAAATGTTTCATCATAGTCAATACCATGAATTTGCTCAAAACCTTTAGCTACCAAGTGACCCTTATAGGTAATAAGTCCATCCATGTTAGTCTTTCTCTTAAAGACCCACTTACGCCCAATGGGTTTTACACCTTCAGGTGGATCAACCAAAGTCCATACTTGGTTAGTGTATATGGATTCCATCTCGGATCTCATGACCTCTAGCCATGACTCAGAATCTGGTCTCTTCACAACTTCCTAATAGGAGGTAGGCTCATTCTCAACGAGCATAACGTCATCATGGTCAGACAAGATAAATGAGTATCTCTCAGGCTGACGGCGTACCCTATCAGACCTGCGAAGAGGGAGGTCTACTTGAACTGGTTATTGTTCCTCAACTCCTTGTGGAACAATCTCATCATCCACAATAATTTGTGGTTCCAGTTCAACTTCCATCAAGGCTTCAGTGTTATGGTCCATATCTTGAACTTCTTCAAGATCGAACGTACTCCCACTAGTTTTTCTAGAAACAAAGTCCCTTTCTAGAAATACCCCAGTCTTAGCCACAAACACTTTGTGTTGACTGGGAATATAGAAGTAATATCCCTTCATTTCTTTGGGATATCCAATAAAATAGCACTTATCAGATTTGGCTTCCAGTTTGTCCGAGACTTGACGTCGAACGTAAGCCTCACAACCCCAAATCCTCATAAAAGACATCTGGGCATCTCTCTAAGTCCATATCCTATATGGTGTCTTTATCACAGCCTTAGATGGAACACGGTTAAGTGTGAAGGCTGCCGTGTCTAGAGCATATCCCCAAAAAGACATAGGAAGATCTATGTGACTCATCATAGACCGTACCATATCTAATAAGGTACGATTCCTCCTTTCGGATGCACCATTCCACTGTAGTGTTCTAAGAGGAGTGAGTTGGGATAGAATCCCACACTCAGCTAGATAGTCTCGAAACTCATGGCTAAGGTATTCACCACCTCGATCAGATTGATCTTAATACTCTTGCCTATCTGGTTTTGTACTTCATTCTTGAATTCTTTGAACTTTTCAAAGGATTGTGACTTATGTGTCATGAGATACACATATCCATATCTACTGAAGTCATCAGTAAATGTAATGAAGTACCTATAACCACCTCTGGCAGTGACATTAAAAGGGTCACATACATCACTATGTATAAGTCCTAACAAGTCAGTCACTCTTTCAATGTGTCCACTAAAGGGAGTCTTGGTCATCTTGCCTAGTAGGCATGAATCGCATGTCTCATATGATTCAAAATCAAATGAGTCCAGAAAACCATCTTTATGGAGCTGAGATAAGCGATTCTCATTTATATGACCTAAGCGACAATATCAGAGATAGGTTTGGTTCATTTCATTTGACTTGATTCTTTTGGTACTTATATTATAGATGGGGTTCTCTAAGTCTAGAATATAAAGTCCGTTCATCAGAGGTATACTACAGTAGAACATATCTTTTAAATAAACAAAACAACATTTGTTCTTTATTACAAAAGAAAAGCCTTTCTTGTCCAAACAAGAGACTGAAATGATGTTCTTTGTAAGAGCAGGCACATAACAACATTCATCTAATTCTCATATGAGCCTAGAGGGCAGAGATAGAAAGTAAGTTCCTACAGCAACAACAGCAACCCGTGCTCCATTGCCTACTCGTAGGTCTATCTCGCCCTTCGTCAATACCCCTCTATTTCTCAGCGCCTGTACATTAGTACAAATGTGAGAAGCACATCTATAACATGTATACCTAAAGTAGAAATCTTATTTCTACTCTTCTTAAGATCTTCCAGGTATCCTTTGCAGTTCCTCTTCCAGTGCCCTACTTGTCCTTGAAATAGTTGACGAAGATGTTCAACCATGTCATAAGCAGTCATCAACTCGTGTTGCTTCTGAAGCTCAGAGTTCATGGTTGCTTACTTGAGGCATGATACATCTAATGCGTCATCTTGATGCTTTTTATAAGCATCTCGGCCAGCTCGTGTGGCAGTGGCAGGAGGTGCCTCTGGAATGGGATGCTCCAGGACATACAATTTTTCTTTCTTGTATGAGAATGATTCTTAGATTCCTATGTCAGTCCTGGAAATTAGCTCCATTGAGCTTGTCCTTGTCAAGGATAGAACGCAGGGAGAAGGTGTTTGTGTTTGTCGACAAGGAATTATCGGGCTTTTGTAGAATCAAGTCATGGATGTGGTCAAACCACACTACTGGATTCATACCAATTAGCTATAATTCTTGCGGGACAAGATCCACATCATACTACGCCTTGAGTTAGCTTTGGCTAAATCGCCCAAGACTTAGTATGATCGGTAGATAAAGAATTATCAATTACATCTCTATGTATCTCTTGTTTATAGGATCAAAAATCTCATTTATATTAAAACTTAAGTTAGCTTTGGCTAAATCGCCCAAGATTTAGTATAAATGTGATTTTTTATCCTATCGTCCAACCGTTGAAAAATGCCTATAGTTTTACTCGATCCAATTGAGTTAACTAGTTGCTCAATCTAATTGAGTTTGTACTCACCCAAGCTTTGATAGGCGGGACCAAGGTTGTCCCTCCGCACCCTACCAAGATAATATGTGTTGTTCTACTTTGGTAGATTCAACAACAACAAATGATCGAGGTAGTGATGGGTATCTAAACTTGGTAGGCATATCGAGTTGACTTGATTAAGATCTAATCTAATCGTGGATTCGTATCTTATACGCATCAAGGCACTAATTATCCTACATTATCATGCATCACATACACAAGCAATGATAGATAACTGATTATTTTGTGATGAGGTCATGGCCCTATTACGATCTTTTCAAGCCAATGAAAAAATCAGATGGTCAACCTAGGGTCAACGACTTCTTCAAGCGCCTCCCTTTGACCGCCATGTGTTGAAATCACCCTCCTCGTAACTCCTTCTTAAGTGGACCTTCCACCGCTTCATTTTATACATTACAAATGTGAAACTCAAGTTACATTCTAGTCGAAAATCTATTTACAATAAGAATATAAAAGAGAAGGTACGACGCGCATGTCGCATATCAACACAACACACACAACACACAAAAATGGCGCGCAGACCATATTATGAATTACAACATAATTATGTCCAATCAAATTGGATTTTTGGACCATGACCATCAAAAAAAACATACATAATTCTAAATTATATATTTTACATAAATTTATATTATTTTACTTCTGATTTCATCGATTTTATGAGTCACAACTTTCCTGCGGTCCCGTTTAGCGATTTTCGGGCGCGATCGCGAGACAATGCCCCTTGCGGGGTTAGGGCAGCGCCCCTTCTCGCGAAATGAATATTGCGAGTGTCCCATCTTGATCTAACAGCGCCTTAAGCCGATGTCCCAAAATGATTTGGGTGAGACCTTGTCGTTTCAGAAGGTTTTTCTCGGTAGTCGAAGCCTACAAGTGTCCAATCACTTGTTGCTTCACTTCTACGAGAAAAATACTCACAAAATCTATAAAAATAGAAAACTTATAGAAACTTACAGATCTGAAATATTTTCATAAAAATAAAATATAAACTTGTACATGCTTCGCACGTGGCTCTGATACCACTGTTGGGACTTTCGAGCCGCAAAAACCGCTTTTTGCGTTGCGGAAACCTCGAAGTCTTGCCACGGATCCGTGCGAAGATATATAAAATAAATCATGTACATGTTTCTAACCTAGATCTACCTTATATCTACATGAATAAGAAGCGTTACCCTTGTTGCGAAACCCTTCGCTTATCCCGCTCGTCCAAAAGGTTGCCGGATCTCGAGAGTGTCAAGCGTACACTCCTCTATACGTCTCCACACAGACAATAGGTGGAGAAGAACCACTTAGATTGTGCTAGCACTCTTGGGTGGCTTGGCAATGGAGGAGTGAGAGAGAGAGCTAGAAGAGAGGGAAAATAATGATGATCCATTCATGATGAAAAATAAGAGTAAAATGACTTAAGTATTTTCATCTAATGAAAATACTTAATGCTCATTAACTCCACTAATGAGCCTCATTAATGAGTCTTAATGAGTATTTAATGAATATTCATTGTTCATTAAATGGCCATTTTGAAACTCCACTTCTCTTCATACTTTGAATCAAAATTTGAATCAAAATTTGAATCTAATATTCAAATTGAATTCATAATTCAATGAATGTCACCATTTATCATTGAATTCAAAATTCAATGAATATCATCACCAAGCCTCACTTGAGTCTAACTCAAGTCTAGCCTCACTTGAGTCTAACTCAAGTCTAACTCAATCAAGTCTTACTCAATTAATCTAATTTGGATTACTCTTAATCCAATTTAGTTCATCATATGAACCTAATCCTCTTGGTTCATCATATGAACATAATCTCCATCTAATTGCACTTTGTGTGTGACCCTATAGGTTCTTGTAACATTGGCAATGCTCCTAAACCCATTTAGAAGCATAAGTAATGAGAAGTATCTAGCAACACATCATTACTACCCAAGTTACAAGAATGTTGAGATCCAACATCACATTTGTGACTACTAATTGTGACTCTCACAATATGTGACAATGTCCTTCTATCCTTGACATCTAGATTGATCAATTGAGGCATAGAGCATGTCATCCTCTAATCAATCTATATCTTGAACCCCAAGTAGACTCACTCTAAACAAATGAGCTCAATATCTCATATTGACTCATTTGGGCATGGCCATGCACTTAGTGATCTTACTCTATCAAGAATCATGATGTCACTCCCGTCATATTGGAAGGATAGATCCCATCTACATCACTCACATCCCTCCGCATAATTTGTTACATACCCAGTAATCGCCTTTGTAGTCCACCCAGTTACGGGTGACATTTGACGAAGCCAAAGTACGCAACTCCTTATGTAGGGAACCATGGTGACTTCAGGTCCAAGGACTGATAGTCATACTAATAGTCACATGAGAAAGTATATGACACTCATATAACGATCCATGATACTTTCTCATGGTAGGTCATTCAGTATACATTCTCCAATCCATGACTTGTGAGATCAAGTCATCGAGTTGACCTACATGCTAGTCTCATCGCATTAACATTATCCCTGAATGTTAATACTTGACTAGGAATGATTAAGAGTAGTGTTCTCTATATCATCTCACTATCAATTCAACCAATTGATTTATAAAGATTAGAACCTTCTACTCAAGGACGCTATTATACTTAGTTATTTGGCACCAATACAAGTAAGTATAATAACCATAAAGAAATGCCTTTATAAATATATAGGAATATGATACATCGAGTCCATACAACAATAATCATATGATTGGCTCTAGGGCTCTAACTAACAATTAGGACTTTTACCTAAGAATACTTAGGACTTTTCTATAAGCTCATTCACACTTGTTAGATAATAAGACAACTTAACTTTTAAACCCTTTGTCATAATCAAAACTCAGATTTGATCATCTAGTGCTCCCTACACCAACATCCATGGTCGGGTCGGTAGATCGATCTAATGGATTTGGATTTGGTTTCCATGCTGATCTGTAGACCGATATGATCCTATAAAAGAAGGCCTCGGACGAGGCTCATATATCAACTTCTAAGTTCTCCAAGTGTGTCTTGCTTCGAAATGCTAATGAGAGTTGAGCTTGGTCGGGGGATGTCGTTGTCGTCGCTCGTAGCCGCCAACACCGCTGTTGTCCATCGCCGCTTGGAGAAGATTAGGAGAAGAATGTTGGATCTAGTCGCATGTGAGAGGGGGGGGTGAATCACATGATTTTGAAAACTTATTTCTTTTTGAAATTTAAAAGATAAGTATGCAGCAGAAAATTAAGAAGAAAAAGAACACAAGAAAATACGGTTGGTTTTACTTGGTTTGGAGCCTTCGGGGACTCATACTTCAAGATCCAAGTCTCACGGACCTATGGATGGGTAATTCACTAAAATACCTCTTCCGGTACCTCTGAAAAAGGGAATCGAGTACAAAGAATTTAGGCAAATGTAACACGCTACACTTCCCTTTTTCAGTAATTAAGTACAAAAAATTTTGTTACCAACACTTAGGGATCAATGTAAGAGCACTCTTGTGTCGGTGTCGGTTTGCTGACCATGATCGAAAGCTCTTAGAGTAGTCATCGTGTTGGGTTTTTCGGGCCGCAAAAAATGCTTTTTGCGTTGCGAAAACCCCGAATCCCATGCCACCGGATCCGTACGAATGGATCCGTACGAAGTTATAAAACAAAATTTTCTACATGTACGAGTTTATCTAACCTAGATCTACACTAGATTTACAAAGAAAAAGATATTACCCTTGATGCAAAGCCCTTCGCAAATCCCGCTCGTCCAAGGTTCGTCGGATCTTAAGGCTGTCAAGTGTACAACCCTCTATGTGTATCCACACGAACAAATCGATGGAGAGAACCTCTAAAGATGTGCTAGCAACCTTAAAGGATCAGCAATGGTGGAGGAGAGGGAAAGAAGAAAGGTAGAGAGGAAGAAGAAGGAGATTACCAAAACAAAATGAAACTCACCCTTGAGTTAAAGTGGCCGACCACTTCAAGAAGGCTTTTAAACCTCCATGGGATATCAAGAGTCACAACTCTTGATCTCCCTCATGAGGTGGCACACACATGTGCTAGCCTTGATGATGTGGCACATCATCATTAGTCCACTTAATGACAACTCACAAATGAGGTGGCAATGGTCAAGTCTAACTTGACCCTTTCATCTTCCTCTCAAGTCAAGTCAAACTTGACCACTTCTCTCCCATGGTTGATCAAATCTAACCATTGGTTCAAGTCAATTTTAATTTAATGAATCCCTATTCATTGAATTAAATTGGCTCAATGAGTCTAAGTCCAAATTAGACTCATTTAACACATGAACCAAATTGAGTCCAACTCAATCAGTTTACTTTGGATTACTCTTAATCCAATTTGGTTCATCACATGAACCTAATCCTCTTGGTTCATCAAATAAACCTAATCTCCATCTAATTGCCCTTTGTGTGTGACCCTATAGGTTCTTGTAACGTTGGTAATACTCCTAAACCCATTTAGAAGCATAAGTAATGAGTGGTATCTAGCAACACATCATTACTACCCAAGTTACAAGAATGTTGAGATCCAACATCACCTTGTTGTTGGTGCGGGAAGTATCCGACGATCGACCGTGGTTTTGATAATGACAAAGGAATTCAAAGTTAAGTTATTTTGTGATTTAATACACTTAATTGAGTGGTTCAGGAAAGTTCTAGCTACGGTTAGGCAGGTGGAAAACCCTAGGGGGTGGTAACCCTAGGTCATAGTGTTGGAACCCCAAGGTATTTTGATGTGATCAAACAAGCTAAGTTAGGTCCTGCGTTGTCTAACCCTTGTGTCTAAGTGTGTAGGAGCTTAGGAACACATGGAGTCGAGCGGAAGACGCGGCTAGCGAGAAGGACGGCACGGGAGAGAGCCGACGGGCTCGGTGTGTCCGAGGGACGAGGTGACCCGGACCGAGACGAGTTGAACCGAAACAGAGCGACCGGACAGAAAAAGTCAACTAGAGTTGACTTTTGGGGTCCGGGGCGCCCAGAGCTGACTGGGGCGCCCGGACCGAAGATGTTAACCAGATCGAGTCAAACTCGATCTGAACGTTGGGGGATAAAGTTTTATCCCCCCAGGGAGCCCCGACCAGTGCTATAAATATAGAACTGGTTTGCACAGATCATCCAACTCACTTGTAATTCATTTCTTGCTGTGCTTTCTATTCTTTTGTACTGTCAACGCAGTAAGAGGCTACTCCGCCCAGAGGAGAATCAGATAGTGTGTCATCTTTGCCTTGGATTAGCAATCCTCTGATTGCAAACCAAGTAAACCCTCTTGTGTCTGATCTTTTAATTTAGTCTCTTAGTTTTATTATTACAAGTGTCTTTTAAATTAGTTGAATATCCGAGAAGGGTTTTTGGTTTAATTTTTGTAGGGCAATTCACCCCTCCCCTCTTGTCGGCCTCCAAAGGGACCAACAAGTGGTATCAGAGCCAGGCTCTTCAGGAGGACTAACCGCCGATCGAAGAAACAAGATGGCCAAACCAAGCATCGTCCCACCAAAATTCGAGGGGAACTTCGCAGACTGGAAGCGTCGTATGGAGGTATTCCTAAGAACTGATTTCGAAATTTGATTTATAATGAAATATGGTTTTTTAGCTCCGACGAATAAAGATGGAGAAGAAAAAGAAGAGATCAATTGGACAAAGAAGGAACAGAATGAATCTGTAGCAAACAGCCGTGCAGAATATCACCTTCTGAGCGTGTTACCGCCTCAAGAGGTCAACCACATCGGAAATTATTCATCTGCTAAAGAACTCTGGGAGAAGTTCCTCGAACTCCACGAAGGCACGTCTGAAGCGAAGCTCGCTATAAGAGACATCCTCCGGAACAAGTTGATGAACATTCGTCTGGAAAAAGGTGAGAAGGTAGCCAATCTACACGCGAAGGTAAAAGAACTGATTACTACTGATTACTGATCTCAAGAACCTCGGAGAAACGGTAACAAATCGGGACAGCATACGCTACGCACTCAACGTGTTTCCCAGAACTCCAGAATGAACATCAATCATCGACGCATACTATATCTCAAAAGACCTGGAGGTAAGTACTTTAGAAGAGTTGTTCTCTACTCTTGAATTGCATGAAACCAGGTGTGCAGGAACAAAGGAATCAAGCCAGATGATCACACTAAACGCAACCAAAAAGGAAGGACACCTAAGAGAGGATTGCCCATAACTCAAGAAGGGCCAAGACAAGATTCCCAAGAAGCACAAGAACCTAAAAGCTACTTGGGACGACACTTCTTCATCTGAGTCCGAGATTCAAGAATATGTCGGGATAGCACTGATGGCAAGCTACGAAGGACAAAGTTCATCAGAACCCAGCATCGATGAAGGGGGAGCAACCTCAGATAAAAGTAGCGAAGTAGGGGGAGAATCAGGCTTCAAGTCTGATATGGTAAGTGAGGTATGCCTCTTACCCCCTGATCAACTTTACTTTGGTATTAAGGCAATGGCTAAATCCATGTATAAATTAGAAAATAAAAATACCAAATTAGAAAATGAAATTTTAGAAACAAAAAGAATTTTGGAAAAATCATGTCTTATAGAAGATTTTGAAAAATTAAAAATTGAAAATAAAAAACTAAAAGAAGAAATAGAAAGATTGAAAGAAATCTAATGGTTCAAATATTTCTACTTTTAGAAATTATAGAGGTTTAAATTGGTATTATAGATTTCATTAAAGTCAAATTAGAAATATATCAAAAGTCTATGTACCTAGGAAATACTTGGTTAATCCTGTAGGTAGGAACCTCTATTGGGTTCCGAAAACATGTTTAACTTGAATTTTAAATTAAACTTAGCATCTTTTCAGCAAGAAAATTAAACAGATAGTTTCTTTATGAGGCTTTGTCTAAGGAAGTGGTTGTTGCTCCAATAACCAAGAAGGCCTAGTGTCTCGCCACGACCTGGAAGCCAAAATACTGAAATCAAATGTTTAATTAACTTTCTGGAAAAAGTGTTAAAGTAAGAATTAAATAATGCTTAAAAGTTGTTAAACATTTGTTTTGAAAATTTTGTTTAAACTTAGAAAA
Organism: Zingiber officinale; assembly: GCF_018446385.1. Taxonomy (NCBI): domain Eukaryota; kingdom Viridiplantae; phylum Streptophyta; class Magnoliopsida; order Zingiberales; family Zingiberaceae; genus Zingiber; species Zingiber officinale. The sequence continues at coordinate 60,525,800 of NC_055992.1, forward strand.
TGTTTGTTTTAGAAATTAAAAATTTGTTTTCATGTTTTTAACTTAGAATTTTTCTAAATATTGCCTTAGAAAATATTTTTTTAAAAAAAATTGCCTTAGAATTTTTTTTCTTATGGAATTTTTTTAAAGGAAATGTTGAAATAAGTTTCAAACTTAAATTTTAAGAAATTTTTGTTAACACTTATGATTGTTTTTTTAAAAAAAAATGTTTTACTTAAATTTTTTTTCGAAAGAAAAATTCTGAAGAGTGTCTTTACTTAGCCATTTTGCTTAAATTTTTTTTTTACACTTAAGATTTTTTAGAATTTACCTTAGACATGATAAAGAAACCCCATTTTTTATGTGATCAAAGGGGGAGAGAGATGTTAAGTCTAGGGGGAGGTATATAATTTTTATATTGAAATATCTTTGGACTTAATTGCAAATAAATTATTTTTATTGCATATGTTTTCCCTAACTTAACTTGGGTTGCTCACATCAAAAAGGGGAAGATTGTTGGAACCCCAAGGTGTTTTGATGTGCTCAAACAAGCTAAGTTAGGTCATGTGTTGTCTAACCCTTGTGTCTAAGTGTGCAGGAGCTTAGGAACACAGGAAGTCGAGCGGAAGACGCGGCGGCTAGCGAGAAGGATGGCACGGGCGAGAGCCGACGGGCTCGGTACATCCGAGGGACGAGGTGTCCGCGGAAGAGTACACCGGTTGACGAGAAGAACGTGCGCGGCGTTCGAGGGACGAGAAACCGGGAAGGAAGGCTGTTAGAGGAGAAGGTCGGAACTTGGGTTCGGGTGAGCCCTATTCCGGATGGCCGAGATCACCCAAGCTTGTAGAGTCGGAGTTGAAGACTCGGACCGAGACGAGCTGAACCGAAGCAGAGCGACCGGACGAAAAAAGTCAACCAGAGTTGACTTTTGGGGTCCGGGGCACCCAAAGTTGACCGGGGTGCTTGGACCGAAGATGTTGACCAGATCGAGTCAAACTCGATCTGAACGTTGGGGGATAAAGTTTTATCCCCCCAGGGTGCCCGGAACCCCTTCGGGGTGCCCTGACCAGTGCTATAAATATAGCACTGGTTTGCACAGATCATCTAACTCACTTGTAATTCATTTCTTGCTGTGCTTTCTATTCTTTTGTACTGTCAACGCTGTAAGAGGCTACTCCGCCCAAAGGAGAATCAGATAGTGCGCCATCTTTACCTTAGATTAGCAATCCTCTGATTGCAAACCAAGTAAACCCTCTTGTGTCTGATCTTTTAATTTAGTCTCTTAGTTTTATTATTACAAGTGTCTTTTAAATTAGTTGAATATCCAAGAAGGGTTTTTGGTTTAATTTTTGTAGGGCAATTCATCCCTCCCCTCTTGCTGGCCTCCAAAGGGACCAACACATAGGAGGTGGTAACCCTATGCGGAAAGTCTTGGCGGGTTGAGAGCTTCAGGCAAAAAGTCCTAGGGGGGTAACCCTAGGTGGAAAGTCCTGATGTCGCGAACCAGGTGAGAAACTGGACCAGCTGGGAAGCGGAAGTCCAGCAGAAAGTCCAGAAGCTTCGAACGCTGAGCAAAAGTGCAGTCGATCTGGAGGATCGCACTGGCATCAGGTAAATCTCCTGAGTAGAGTAGGTGAGGACGCGTTCCCCGTAGAGTAACAATAGGCGTCGGGTCGACCTAGGGTTTCCAGTTGGAAATCCGAAGTCAGACCCGGACAGTTTGACAACTGTCAAGTATATCTATCATATTGTTTCTGTGCTAACTTTGTTTTGCAGGGTTTGTGTTTGGGACTAACACAATTTGCAGGAATAAAGGAGTAACTTAGACCTCGGATAAACAGTGTCCGAGGCGCCTCCATGGGGCTTGGAGGCGCCTCGGGAGCTAGCCAAAGCCAGCTATCCAGAGACACTGGAGGCGCCTCGGAGGTCACCGGAGGCACCTTGGACTAGGTATTGGAGGCGCCTTCAGTCGGATAAGGTGCGACCAGATCAGAGTTGATCCACGCGTGCGACTCGGCGACCTGGAGGCGCCTCGGACAGGCTTGGAGGAGCCTCTAGCACTGTTTAAAAGGGGGTTCGAGGCAGAGGCTCAGAAAATCATCTTCCAAGTGATCAAGCTACAACGCGCTGCCTCAAAAACACCTTGAAGTGCTGCTACAAGTTTCTGACGATCCGGAGCTCCGCGATTCTAAGATTCTGTCATCGGTATAAGCTTACTTTAATTATTGCACTTATTGTAATTCTCAGTTGTACAAACTTTTGTGCAATATAGTTGTTGGCCACAGTAAGCGATCAACGATCGCGGGCCTTGGAGTAGGAGTCGCCCTAGGCTCCGAACCAAGTAAATCTTGGAGTTCTCTGTGTGATTGTTATTCTGTTATTATTTCCGCTGCGTTACTCGTAAGATTTCCGAAACGAAAAGTGAAAGCCACGAACGCTATTCACCCCCCCCCCCCCTCTAGCGCTTTCGATCCAACAATTGGTATTAGAGCGGGGTCGCGTTGATCTAGTGAAACCACCAATCACGTAATTTTTTCGTGGTATTTTCAGTTTTACGGAGTCAATTAGAATTAGCTTAATAGCTATATTCTAATTATTTTTTTTGAATCGATTTTTGCTCCAGGCTGGTGCAACACCACTCGAGTTCGCTATTTTTTAACATTATTTCCCGCACTACTAATCCAAGACCTAGTCTTGGGACATTTCTACTTTTTTGTTATTTTTGCATATCGCTAATGGCCCAACAAGAAGGTTTCAGCACTGTTCGCCCCCCCCCCCCCACTTTATTGGATCGAGATGCGCTAGAGGGGGGTGAATAGCGCTCGTGGCTATTTCGTTTTTCGATTATCGGAATCGTATCAAGTACGTCGTTTGAGTATAAGCGCAGCGGAAAGAAATAGAAACAAATACAAACAAAGACACGAAAGATTTACTTCGTTCGGAGCCTGTGGCGACTCCTACTCGAAGGCCCGCGATCCTTGATCGCTTTCCGTGGGCAACAACTATAAGTACGAAAAAGAGTTACAGCTTTGAAGTACAAGTAAATAAAGAAAACTAATGGTACCGATGACAAGAACAGAGTCTTGGAGCTTCGGGTCGTCGGAGACTTGTAGCAGCACTTCCGGATGTCTTTTAGAGCAGCATGTTGGAGACAGAAGACTTAAAACTTGTTCTCGTGGTGCTGCTGCTCGAGATCCCTTATAAAGGGTGTTCAAGGCGCCTTGAAGCCCTTCAAGGCGCCTTAAACAGGCCGAGTCACCCGCGGAGATCAGCACAGACTTGGTCGAACTTCATCCAGTTCAAGGCGCCTTCAGCCTACCCAAGGCGCCTTCAACCTTCGACCCAAGGCGCCTTGAACTTCATCTAAGGCGCCTCCAACCTTCTGCGCTGGCTTTTCCTGGTTCGCACCCGAGGCGCCTCCAAGCTCCATGGAGGCGCCTCGGACACTGTTCATCCGAGTTGTAACTTGCTCCTTTGTTCCTGCAAAATGTGTTAGTCCCAAACACATACCCTGCAAAACAAAGTTAGCACAGAAACATAATAGAAGTGATAATGATAGTCTCCGGACTATCCGAGCCATCGGGTTTCCAACCGGAAACCACAGGTCGACTCGACGCCTACTGTTCCCTCTACGGGAACGCGTCCTCACCTACTCCACTCGGAGATTTACTTGATGCCAGTCCTCCGGATCGGTGGACTTTTACTCGATTCGACGCTTCCGGACTTTCTGCTGGACATCCGCTTCCCGGCTAGTCCAGACTTTCACCTGGTTCGCGACACCAGGACTTTCCACCTAGGGTTACCACCCCCTAGGACTTTTGCCTGAAGCCACCGACCTACCAAGACTTTCCGCATAGGGTTACCACCCCCTATGACCTAGGGTTACCGCCCCCTAGGGTTTTCCCTTTGCCTAACCGCAGCTAGGACTTTTCTCCACCTAGGGTTACCACCCCCTAGGACCTAGGGTTACCACCCCCTAGGGTTTTCAACTGCCTAACCGCAGTTAGGACTTTCCTGAAACACTCAACAAAGCTGTCAGATCACAAAACCCCTTAACTTTGAATCCTTTGCCATTATCAAAACTCGGGTTTGATCGTCGGATGCTTCCCGCACCAACAATCTCCCCCTTTTTGATTATGGCAACAAGAAATTCAAAGTTAAGAAAAAAAACATGCGATAACAAATAGATGCATTAAGTTTTAACCAAGCTTAAGTAAGTAAACTTTAAATGCAAGCACAGTTAAGCTGAAAAAATACTAAACTCCCCCTTAATAACAGCCCTCCTTTTTGTTTTTTGAATTTTCCTACTCTCCCCCTTTGCCATATATCAAAATATACCAGTGTGAAAGAAGTTTGAATTTTTCAAAAGAGCAAGTTAGTTTGATGCTTAACTTTTTAAAGAGGGATAAGAGTAGACAAGATTTGAAAATTTATCACCTTTTTTAAAAAATCTGAAATTTTTAAACACTAGTAATACTTAGAAAAATTTGAAATAGCTTTTATAACACTTAGCTTTGTTATAATTAATTTTCATTGTTTAACTTTTTGCTAAGTGAAATAAAAATTAAAAAATAAGAATTTTTCTTTTGAAACATTGACTTAGCTTTTAATTTTCATAGAAATCACTTAGCTAAGCCTTTTGCAAACTTGACTTTTGAAGGAGTCTTCAAGGGTGATTTTGAAAAGATGTAAAAGTTAGAAAATGTAGCTAAAGTTTTAAGTATTTTAGCTTAAAAACATTCTCAAGTTTGAAAGATATTTAGTTTAAAGTCTTTTGTTAGCAAAGAGGGAGTAGCTAAATGTTTAGTTAAGTTAAATTCAGTTTGTCGTTAAGTCCAAGTATGAGTCAAGTTAATTAAATTTTAAATTTGATTTAATTAGGTATCAGAGCTCTAAATTACAAGCATGCTAAATCTAAATATTTCTATTTGAAAAGTTTTTTCAAAAGATATTTAATTAAATTTGAAAAGATCTTCAATAGAAACTTGATAATTAGTTTGACTCCGTTCACTCCCCTTTAACTAATGCAAACATGAATCCCTATAATTGTTGGATTTTTCGGGCCGCGAAAACCGCTTTTCGCGTCGCGGAAACCCCGAATTACCCGAAGCCGTAGATCCGTGCAAGGAAAACCGAACGAAATACAAGTACGAGTTTCAAAATACTTTGATCTATAATACATCTACAAAGAAAACATTTTACCTTTGAAGCGTGCCCTCGCAAAATCCCGCTCATCCAAGGTACGTGTCGGATCTCCAAAGTATCAAGATAGATACTTCTCTAGTGATATCCACACGAACAAGGAGTGTCTCTCACACTCAAAGGATGGAGAAGAGAGCCCCAAGTGTGCTAGCACTTTCTAGAGCTCTCGAATGGGATTGGAAAGGAAGAAAAGAAGAAGGTACAAAAGAAATCTTATACACTCGCTAGTAGAATCCTTCCTTTGTGACCTTCACTCTTCCTTTGCTCTTGGATTCACTCAACCACCTTCTCCTCACCATGGAAGTCACGGCAACCTCTATCCAAGAGAGGGAAGAAGCAAGGAAGAAGATGATAGAATGAATGCACACATAACTCCACAAAATCAAAACCCCCTTACCATTAGTGTGGCCGACCACACAATGTAACCCCCTTCATTAATGTGGTCGGCCACATTAAAACCAAGGGAAGAGTGTAACCCCCATGAGGTGGCATACCTCATGAGGTGGAGGTGATGTGGCAAGGATGAGTCATCCTTATGATGTGGCAATACATCAAGTCAAACTTGATGTTTCAAATTCCATTTGGTCAAGTCAAAATTGACCAATTTCTTCCTTGTTGAGTTAAATCCAACCTTTGATTCAAGTCAATTTCAATTTAATGAATCTCAATTCATTAATATAAATTGACTCAATGAATCAAATTTAAATTAGACTCATTCAACAATTGAATCTAATTGAGTCTAACTCAATAAGTCTAATTCGAATCCAATCTTTGGTGCATCATATGAACCTAATCCAATTGGTTCATCATATGAACCTAATCTCCATCCACTTGTTCTTTGTGTGTGACCCAATAGGCTCTTGTAACGTTGGCAATGTTTCTAAACTCCTTTAGAAACATAAGCAATGAGCGGCATCTAGCAATACATCATTGCTACCCAAGTTACAAGAATGTTGAGATCCAACATCACCTTGTGACTACTAATTGTGACTCCTCACAATATGTGACATTGTCCTTCTATCCTAGACATCTAGATTGATCAATGTGAGGCATAGACCGTGTCATCCTCTAATCAATCTAAATCTTGAACTCCAAGTAGACTCACTCGATCAAATGAGTTCAACATCTAATGTTGACTCATTTGGGCATGGCCATGCACTTCGTGGTCTAACTCTATCAAGAATATTGATGTCGCTCCCGTCATATGGGAGGGATAGATCCCATCTACATCACTCACATCCCTCTGCCTAATTTGTTACATACCCAGTAATCGCCTTTATAGTCCACCCTGTTACGGGTGACGTTTGACGAAACCAAAGTACATAACTCCTTATGTAGGGATCCATGGTGACTTCAGGTCAAAGGACTAATAGTCATACTAATAGCCACATGAGAAAGTATATGACACTCATATAACGATCCATGATACTTTCTCATAGCGGGTCATTCAGTATACATTCTCTAATGCATACCCATGTGTCAGCTTGATATCTCTATATCCATGACTTGTGAGATCAAATCATTGAGCTGACCTACATGCTAGTCTTATTGCATTAACATTGTCCCTGAATGTTAATACTCGACTAGGAATGATTTAGAGTAGTGTTCCCTATATCATCTCACTATCGATTCAACTAATCGATTGATATAGGTATGAACCTTCTACTCAAGGACGCTATTATACTTAGTCTATTTGGCACTAATACAAATAAGTATAATAACCAAACAAATGCCTTTATTAATATACAAGAATATGATATACATGAGTCCATACAATCATCAAATGATTGGCTCTAGGGCTCTAACTAACAATCTCCCACTAAGACTAGTGTCAATCAGTATAGGCTCTAAGGCCTAATGACCTAGTGTGACCATCATGCTTCCTCTGTGCCAAAACCTTTGTCAAGGGATCTGCGATGTTAGCCTCTGTAGGTACTCTGCAAATCTTCACATCTCCTCTATCGATAATCTCTCGAATGAGATGGAAACGTTGTAGAACTGCTGTGAATACTGCCAGCTCATAGCACTACCATTCAAGCAAAACACGAACCTCGACTGCAATCTTTAATCATCCTGATCGGTCTGGAAGCTGGCATCACTGTAACCCTTTACAGTTAGCTCATCATTGCCTCCATATATCAAGAAATATTCTTTAGTCCTTCATAAGTACTTAAGAATATTCTTGACCGCTATCCAGTGACTTTCACCTGGATCTAACTGGTATCTGCTCATCATGCTCAAAGCATACGAGACATCAGGTCGAGTACATAGCATGGCGTACATGATCGATCCTATGGATGAGGCATAAGGGATCTGATCCATGCGGTCTCTCTCCTCTCTAGAAGAGGGACCTTGAGTCTTCGAAAGACTCACGCCATGTGACATCGGCAGAAATCCCTTCTTGGAGTTCTGCATGGCAAACCGAAGGAGTACCTTGTCAATGTATGTACTCTGACTTAGGCCAAGCAATCTCTTAGATCTATCTCTATAGATCTGTATTCCTAGAATACGAGATGCTTCACCTAAGTCCTTCATTAAGAAGTAACTCCCTAGCCAGGTCTTGACAGACTGAAGCATAGGGATGTCCTTCCCAATGAGCAGTATGTCATCCACATACAATATGAGGAAGACAACTGTGTTTTCTACAACCTTCTTGTAGACACAAGGCTCATCTTCGTTCTTGATGAAACCAATCTGTTTGATCGCATCATCGAATTGAAGATTCCAGCATCGAGAAGCTTCCTTTAGTCCATAAATGGACCTATGCAGCTTGCATACTCTGCTAGTATGCTGTGGATCTACAAAACCCTCAGGTTGTGTCATGTACACATCCTCGAGCAGGTTTCCATTCAGAAACGCGGTTTTGACATCCATCTGCCATATCTCATAGTCATGGTAGGCTGCAATAGCAAGCATGATCCGAATGGACTTAAACATCGCTACTGGAGAAAAGGTTTCATCATAGTCAATACCATGAATCTGCTTGAAACCTTTTAGCTACCAAGCGACCCTTATAGATAAGTCCATCCATGTCAGTCTTTCTCTTAAAGACCCACTTGCACCCAATGGGTTTTACCCCTTCAGGTGGATCAACCAAAGTCCATACTTGGTTGGTGTACATGGATTCCATTTCGGATCTCATGGCTTCTAGCCATTTCACGGAATCTGGTCTCATCACAGCTTCCTGATAGGTGGTAGGCTCATCCTCTATGAGCACAATGTCATCATGGTCAGACAAGAGAAATGAGTATCTCTCAGGCTGACGACGTACCCTATCAGACCTGCGAAGAGGTATGTCTACTTGAACTGGTTGTTGTTCCTCAACTCTTTGTGGAACAATATCATCCACAACACTTTGTGGTTCCAGTTCAATTTCCATCGAGGCATCAGTGCTATTGTTCGCATCTTGAACTTCTTCAAGATCGAACGCGCTCCCACTAGTCTTTCTAGAAACAAAGTCCCTTTCTAGAAAGACCCCAGTCTTTGCCACAACTACCTTGTGCTGACTGGGAATGTAGAAGTAATATCCCTTAGTTTCCTTGGGATATCCAATGAAATAGCACTTGTCGGATTTGGGTCCTAATTTGTCTGAGACTTGACGTCGTACGTAAGCCTCACAGCCCCAAATCCTCATGAAAGACACCTGGGCATCTCTCCCAGTCCATATCCTATATGGTGTCTTTATCACGGCCTTGGATGGAACTCGGTTCAGAATGAAAGCTGCCGTGTCTAGAGCATATCCCCATAGATATGTCGGAAGATCTGTGTGACTCATCATAGACCGTACCATATCTAATAAGGTACGATTCCTCCTTTCTGACACACCATTCCACTGTGGTGTTCCAGGAGGAGTGAGTTGGGATAGAATCCCACACTCAGCTAAATAGTCACGAAACTCATGGCTTAAGTATTCACCACCTCGATCTGATCGAAGTATTTTAATACTCTTGCCAAGCTGGTTCTGTACTTCATTCTTGAATTCTTTGAACTTTTCAAAGGATTCGGACTTATGTGTCATCAAGTACACATAACCATATCTAATGAAGTCATCAGTAAACGTGATGAAGTACCTATAACCGCCTCTAGCAGCGACATTGAAAGGGCCACATACATCACTATGTATGAGTCCTAACAAATCTGTCGCTCTCTCGCTATGCCCACTAAAGGGAGTCTTGGTCATCTTGCCTCGTAGGCATGACTCGCATATCTCATATGATTCAAAATCAAATGAGTCCAGCAAACCATCCTTATGGAGCTGGGATAAACGCTTGTCATTTATATGACCTAAGCGACAGTGCCAGAGATAGGTGTGGTTCATATCATTCGATTTGAACCTCTTGGTACTAACGTTATAGATAGAGCTCTCAAGGTCTAGAATATAGAATCCGTTCATCAGAGGTGCACTATAATAGAACATATCGTTTAAATAGACAGAACAACATTTGTTCTTTATTATAAACGAGAATCCTTTCTTGTCCAAACAAGAAACTGATATAATGTTCTAGTCAATGCAGGCACATAATAACAATCGTCTAACTCTAGTATAAGCCCAGAGGGCAGAGATAGAAAATAAGTCCCTACAGCAACAGCAGCAACCCGTGCTCCATTGCCTACTCGTAGGTCTATCTCGCCCTTTATCAATGCTCTGCTATTTCTCAGTGCTTGTACACTAGTACAAATGTGCGAAGCACATCCGGTATCTAATACCCACGACGAAGAAATAGAGAGGTTGACTTCTATAACATTTATACGTGAAGTAGAAATCTTATTTCTCTTCTTGTTAAGATCTTCCAGGTATCCCGTGAAGTTCCTCTTCCAGTGCCCTGCTTGTCCTTGATATAGTTGACGAAGATGTGCAACCATATCGTAAGCACCCATCATCTCTTGTTGCTTCTGAAGCTCAGAGTTCATGGTCGCGAGCATTAGACAAGACACATCTAATGCGTCATCTTGATGCTTCTTGTAAGCATCTCGGTCTGCTCGCATGGCAGTGGTAGGAGGAGCCTCCGGAATAGGCTGCTCCATAACGTACAGTTTACGTTCCTGAGTGAGAACTATTCTCAGGTTCCTGTACCAATCTAGGAAATTTGCTCCGTTGAGCTTGTCCTTCTTTGGAATGACTTTTCAAAGATTTTGAAATAATTTTAAAATGATTTTTCAAAGATTTTTGAAATTAAGTTTAAAATGATTTTGAAATGATTTTTCAAAGATTTTTGAAATAAATTTTTAAAAGATTTTGAATAATTTTAAAATGATTTTGAAAGATTTTTGAAATGATTTTGAAAGATTTTTAAAATGATTTTGAAAAGATTTATTTAAAATGATTTTGAAAAGATTTTTTAAAATGATTTTGAAAAGATTTTAAATTGATTTTGAAAGATTTTAAATTGATTTTGAAATAATTTTGAAAGATTTTTTAAAAAGATTTTTAAAAGATTTTGAAATAATTTTGAAAGATTTTTGAAATAGATTTTAAAATGATTTTGAAAGGATTTTGAAAGAATTTTACAAATGATTTTTAAAAAGAATTTTTTAAAATAAATTTTAAAAGAATTTACAAATAAATTTTAAAAGATTTTGAAATGATTTTTAAAAAGATTTTTCAAATAAATTTTAAAAGAATTTACAAATAATTTTTAAAAGATTTTGAAATGATTTTTAAAAAGATTTTTCAAATAAATTTGAAAAGATTTTGAAAATGATTGTTAAATAATATTGAAATTAATTTTGAAATGATTTTTAAATAATTTTGAAAAGATTTTGAAAATGATTTTGAAATTAAGTTTAAAAGATTTTGAAATGATTTTGAAAGATTTTTGAAATAGATTTTAAAAAGATTTGAAATAATTTTAAAAGATTTTGAAAATGATTTTGAAATTAAGTTTAAAAGATTTTGAAATGATTTTGAAAAGATTTTTAAATAATTTTGAAAAGATTTTGAAAATGATTGTTAAATAATTTTGAAAAGATTTTGAAAATGATTGTTAAATAATTTTGAAATTAATTTTGAAAAGATTTTTAAATAATTTTGAAAAGATTTTGAAAATGATTTTGAAATTAAGTTTAAAAGATTTTTTAAAATAATTTTGAACAGATTTTGGAAATGATTTTGAAATTAAGTTTTAAAAGAGTTTTAAAATAATTTTGAAAAGATTTTAAAAATGATTTTGAAAGATTTTTCAAAAAAGTTTTAAATAGATTTCATTAAATTCATAATTAAAATTAATTCTAATGCAAAATTAAATTCGTAATTAAAATTAATTCAAATTAAAATTAAATTCATAATTAAAATTAATTCAAATGCAAAATTAAATTCGTAATTAAAATTAATTCAAATGCAAAATTAAATTCGTAATTAAAATTGATTCAAATTCAAAATTAAATTCGTAATTAATTCAAATTAAAATTAAATTTGTAATTAAAATTAATTCAAATGCAAAATTAAATTAACTTAAAATATTTTTCAAAATTAAATTAACTTAAATTACTTTTCAAAATTTAATTAACTTAAAATTATTTTTCAAAATTTAATTAACTTAAAATATTCTTCAAAATTTAATTAACTTAAAATTATTTTCCAAAATTTAATTAACTTAAAATTATTTTTCAAAATTAAATTAACTTAAAATATTTTTCAAAATTAAATTAACTTAAATTATTTTTCAAAATTAAATTAACTTAAATTATTTTTCAAAATTAAATTAACTCAAAATTACTTTTCAAAATTTAATTAAGTTAAAATATTTTTCAAAAAAAAATAATTAAGTTAAATTATTTTCCAAAATTTTAATTAACTTAAAACATTTTTGAAAATTTAATTAACTCAAATTATTTTTCAAAATTAAATTAACTTAAAATTATTTTTTCAAAATTTAATTAACTTAAAAATATTTTCCAAAATTAAATTATCTTAAAATATTTTTCAAAATTTAATTAACTTAAAATTATTTTTCAAAATTTAATTAACTGAAAATATTTTTCAATAGTTTAATTATCTTAAAATTATTTTCCAAAAATTATTAAACTTAAAATTATTTTTCAAAAATTTAACCTAAAATTAGTTTTTCAAATTTTTAATTACCTTAAAATTAATTAATTTTTTTTATTAAACATAATTGTTAAAACAAATTAACCAAAAAGGGGACACGTAGGTGTCCAGCAGAGGCGCCTCCCACATGAGGGAGGCGCCCTTAATCACGGCATGAAATTTCCCGCCGCCTTAACCAAAGGCACTGTAACGACCCAAATTTCCTCATTTGGAGTTCTAATAGTGGTTAAAAATATTTAGAAATACTTTAGAAATATTCTATAGATTTTTAGAGTATTTTTATGTAATTTTTGGAGGTTGTTTGGTATTTTTACTAAACGAAAGAAGTTGCAAAAAAATAAAAAAAAATTAGCCGAGGTTTGAACCGGAGACCTCCGGCTAAGCAAAACCTTTCGTTGTCTCGGCTTACCAGGAGCCCAAGCAGGCGTTGCTGATTAAAAGAAGCATGTAATGTATTTAAGTAGTAGAAGTTAATAACAGGAAATAATAGGAAGAAAAGGGTTGCAGCCGAGATTTGAACCCACGAGCCAAGCCTTAAGCAACGCGCGGCTGACCAAGTGTTCCAGCAAGCATTACTAATTAAAAGGGGAATGAAATTTATTTAAGTAATAGTTAATAGGAAACATCGGTTGAGGAATCGAACCCGCGACCTCTGACCCGGTCAAAACGCGACTTACCAGGTGCTCTAACGGATGTTTTGTAATAAAAGGGAAGCGAAATATTCTTAAGCCATAACAGAATACCCTAGTTATAAAGAGAGAACTTAGGGATTATTTTTCCCGTGACCTAAACTTCTCCCTTCCTCTCTGATATGGGTAAGGTTTCGAGGGTCCCCGATAAGGAAAAGAAGGGAGGTAATGAAACCAGAGAGATAGGCTTATATCGGCCGGGATGTACCTCGAAGGAGGTATGCTAATCCCAGCCGGAATATGCCCTAAAAGAGGTAGGCTAATATCAGCCGGGACGTATCTCAATAAGAGATAAGTCTATATCGACCGAAATATGCTTCCCAGGAGGAAGATCTATACACCTCAAAGGAGGTAGGTTAATATCGGCGGGTACATAAGAGGTAAGTCTATATCGACCGAAATATGCTTCCCAGAAGGAAGATCTATACACCTCAAAGGAGGTAGGTTAATATCGGCCGGTACATAAGAGGTAAGTCTATATCGACCGAAATATGCTTCCCAGGAGGAAGATCTATACACCTCAAAGGAGGTAGGCTAATATCGGCCGATACATAAGAGGTAAGTCTATATCGACTGAAATATGCTTCCCAGGAGGAAGATCTATACACCTCAAAGGAGGTAGGTTAATATCGGCCGATACATAAGAGGTAAGTCTATATCGACCGAAATATGCTTCCCAGGAGGAAGAGCTATACACCTCAAAGGAGGTAGGTTAATATCGGCCGGTACATAAGAGGTAAGTCTATATCGACCGAAATATGCTTCCCAGGAGGAAGATCTATACACCTCAAAGGAGGTAGATTAATATCGGTCGGTACATAAGAGGTAAGTCTATATCGACCGAAATATGCTTCCCAGGAGGAAGATCTATACACCTCAAAGGAGGTAGGCTAATATCGGCCGATACATAAGAGGTAAGTCTATATCGACCGAAATATGCTTCCCAGGAGGAAGATCTATACACCTCAAAGGAGGTAGGATAATATCGGCCGGCACATAAGAAATAAGTCTATATCGACCAAAATATGCTTCCCAGGAGGAAGATCTATATAGGCAGGCTAATATCGGCCGGGACATAAGAAGTAGGTCTATATCGACTGAAATATGCTTCCCAGGAGGAAGATCTATACATCTTAAAGGAGGTAGGTTAATATTGGTCGGGAGATACTTTTGAAGCATATAGAATAGTATTGATCGCGACATGCCCTGAAGAAGGAAGGTTAATATCAGCCAGATCGACCAACACCTTGGAAAAATACTTGACAAAATATGGTCTATTACTAGATAGGATAAATAGCATAAAAGGGCGCGGACAGAAGCCTCATGAGAAAAATAGAGATAAATATTTCAAATAGGATGATTAATGAGGATATCTGCAATATGTAACCACATGACAGGTAGTATATATTTCGGCGGGAAATGTGCTTTTAGATTATTTTGCAGGTGCTAAACGACAAAGGAGGTACATCTGGGGTACAAGAAAGATTCCTTAAAAGTCATTTACTACAAGTACACATCTGACGTCATCTCATAACATACTCTAACAAACCGGGGTCCACTTCATGACCACGGAGGTTATATGAAGTGGTATAAAAGGGGGAATCCTCTCCGTTGGCTAGGTAAGTTCACATCATTGTGCACATTCATAACCCTAATTTTCAACTACTGCTCATCTTCTTCCTCCTTCTTCCACACCGAGAGAGATCACTGACTTGAGCGTCGGAGGGTCTAGCCAGGGATTCCCACCCTGGTCTTAGGTCACTGACGATAGTGTTGGTTGATCTCTTGTGCGTAGGAAGTCTTGGAAGCTTCGGATCTGGGTTTCTTCTCTTCAGATTTGGATTTCTTCTTCGTCATCGGGTCTTCGTGCGAGGAGGGCTTTCGGTGACTCTATTTTTCCCGATCCATTTTGGGTTTCTCGGATTGGTATTCTGCAGACATTATTCTTCATTAGCACGACATTATTCTTCATCAGCACGGTGGATTTCTTTCTTCCGGATCTCCATCTTGTCCATCTTCTCAGACAGGATCAAATTTGGCGCCGTCTGTGGGAAGCTTCACCTAAATCTAAGACTGCAGGAGGAAGAAGTCGGAAAATCAAACCTACTTACTATCAGTCATGAGGATCTAGATTTCCTCATCAACGCACACGTTCAGAAAGCCTTACAACAGCAGCAACAACAACTTCAAGCCCACACCGGAGCTACTCTACCAACAGCTCATAATCCAGCAATATCGACTACCGAGCATCGGAAAGGGAAAGAGCTAGAAGAAGAAGAGCATGCATATTTTCCTCCAGTTGTTGTTTCTCCGACAAGGCGTCCACGAGCCTTTCTTCGCACTCCCATGGATCAAGGAGGCAAGAGACCCGTGTTCCAAGTGTCCTCTGGTGAAGCACCAGATAGAGAAAAGCGTAAGATCAAAATGATAACTAGTGATAGCTCACCAGAGAAGGTCATCTCCTCATTCTCTCAAAGTATACTAGATGATCCGCTTCCTAAGCGGTATCAAAATCTTCAGATTGGGGAATACACTGGAACAACAGATCCAGAAGATCATCTGTTGAAGTTTGAGAATGTAGCATTATTACAACAATTCTCTGATGGGGTGAAGTGTTGGATGTTTCTCACTACCCTCGGAGGAGCTGCACAGCGCTGGTTCAAGAGATTGCCAGAGAAGTCTATTCGAAAATTCAAAGTCTTCAAGAAAGTCTTTCTGCACCATTTCTCCAACAACAAAAGGTATCATAAGACTCCTTGGAGCCTGTTTTTAATTAAGCAAGCATCTAAAGAGTCTATCCGAGCATATATCAAAAGGTTCAATCAGGTAGCTATTGATGTACCTAATTCTACCACTGAAATATTAGTTAGCGCTTTCTCTCAAGGTTTGAATGATAATGATTTCTTTAAAGATTTAGTAAGGAATCCCCCTGTTAATTTTGATTCCTTGATTGAGCGTGCCACCGAGTTCATTAATGTGGAGGAAGCTCAAGCTGCTCGTAGAAAGGAGGGTGTTACCTCTTCTCTTACCCAGGTTAAGGAGAAAGCTCCGACCCCTGTGCCTCCACCAAGGGGTCCTAGAATAACTCATCCACCCCATCGACAACCAGAGTATCGTCCACAAGATGTACAACATGTGGAGATACAGCCAGAGGCACCAAGGAGATGGTACACTTATCATAAAACTAGCAGTCATCATACTGAAGATTGTTTTGTTTTAAGAAATAAGCGAGCTAATAGGGAGCATTATCAGAGGTAGAACTATTATCGACAGCAGTACCCCAGACAGCAAAGTCCACTCAAACTAGAATATCGCCCGGTCGAGCCTCGGCAGGAGGTAATACCAGTCCCGGCCGGTACCAGCCAAGTGTCAGAGAAAGCACCCTCCGAAGCTGTGATGACTCGGCAGGAAGAAAATAGGAGTAATGCTGCTCGGGGCAATATCAATATGATTACGGGCGGACCCACTGATGGGGATTCTAATAGAGCCAGAAAAGCACATGCCCGAAGACTAGAAATTCATGCCGTGGGATGTAGTATGGAACGAGCGTCCGATCCCGAAATAAGTTTTGGGCCCAGGGATCTCGAGGGGGTAGAAATACCCTATGATGATGCCCTGATCATTAAAGCTGTCATAGTCAACTATGCCATTGCTCGTACCTTCATAGACATGGGCATTTCTGTCAATATTATATTCAAGAAGGCTTTCGATCAACTGTAAATTGATCCGAGTGAACTTCAGCAGATCGTTACTCCTCTACATGGATTCACAGGCAACGAAGTACAACCACTAGGCCAAATAAAGTTGGCCATATCTCTGGGAGAAGAGCCTCTGATGAGAACAAGAAGATCTTATTTCATGGTAGTAGATGCTCCATCCTCTTATAACATGATACTGGGTCGACCTGCCTTAAACGAGTTTAGGGCGATCGTTTCTACTTTTTGTCAGAAGATTAAATTTCCGATGGATGACCAAGTCGGGGAGGTGCGAGGTGATTAGAAGACAGCCCGAAAATGTTATATAGAAATAATTCAAACTGAAGCTAACACCGCCCGAAAGATTCAAAGAATGGAGGTTAATGTCATTCGGGAGAAGCAGCCCGTCCTGGTTTATGAGGAGAAGGAAGAAGTTCATATCCAGGTCGGTCGGCCTGAAGCTACTACATATGTTACGGCTGATCTTGATCCTGCTCTTAAAGCCGAATTGGTGCAATGCCTGAAGAAGAATAATGATGTATTTGCCTGGACTCCCAGAGAAGTCTCGGGCGTTTCTCCTACAGTCATGGAGCATTCCTTGCATGTCTTCCCAGATGCCCGCCCGGTCATGCAAAGAAAAAGGAGTTTTAGCACAGAACAAAACCAGATCATCAAAGAAGAAGTAACTAAACTTATGGAGGCCGGTTACATCAGGGAAGTACAATTTCCAAGCTGGCTAGCTAACGTGGTGTTAGTCTCTAAGCCTGGAAACAAATGGCGAGTATGCATTGATTTCCGAGACCTTAACAGAGCTTGCCCAAAAGACTATTATCCGTTGCCTAGAATCGATCAATTGGTAGACTCCACTGCGGGATGCGAATACATCTCTATGCTAGACGCTTACCAGGGTTATCATCAGGTTTCCTTAGCTAAAGAAGATCAAGAAAAGGTCAGTTTTATAACATCTGAATGTACTTATTGTTATGATGTTATGCCTTTCGGACTAAAAAATACAGGAGTAACCTATCAGAGGCTTATGAATAAGGTCTTCCAGAAGCAAATTGGTAGAAATATGGAAGTATATGTTGATGGCATCTTAATTAAGTCTCTTCAAGCTGCTGATCTATGCAAGGATGTAGAAGAGACCTGCAAGACATTAAGGTAGTATGGACTCAAATTAAATCCGAGCAAATGCTTATTCGGAGCGAAAGGGGAGAAGTTCCTGGGATATATGGTGTCCGAACGAGGGATAGAAGCCAACCCGAGCAAGGTCAAAGCACTGCAAAACATGGATCCACCACGCAACATGAGAGAAGCTCAGAGACTGACAGGTCGGATTACAGCCTTATCTAGATTCATTTCTAGATCGGCCGATCGTAGTTTCCATTTCTTTAAAATACTTAGAAAAGCCAATAAATTTTAGTGGAATGAAGAATGTGATAAGGCCTTCCAAGAATTGAAAGATTATTTGTCTACTCTCCCTGTATTGGCTAAACCCAGAGTAGGAGAAACTCTTTGGGTATATTTGTCTGCTAATGAAAACGTTGTGGGCTCTGTATTAGTCAGACAAGAAAGAAAGGAGCAACAACCTGTATATTTTTCTAGTCATTTATTAAAAGGAGCTGAGTGTAGATACACTACACTAGAAAAATTAGCTTATGCCCTAGTATTGACTGCTCGGAGGTTGCGCCCATATTTCTTAGCACATGAGATTATTGTATTAACCAACAGTACTCTTGGACGAGTGTTACTCAACCCAGAGGCATCAGGTCGGCTGATCAAATGGACAACTGAACTTGGGGAATATGACATTCAATATCAACCTCGCTCGGCTATCAAAGCACAAGCTCTAGCGGACTTCATCATAGAAGTTCAAAGCCCTGAGGAAGAAGACATTTGGAAAGTTTATGTAGATGGTTCTTCAACTAGACAAGGCAGCGGAATTGGTGTTCTTCTTATATCTCCAAGGGAAGACAGATTTCAACTCTCCATCAAATTGAATTACAGAGCCACCAACAATGAAGCAGAATATGAAGCCCTGATAGCAGGATTGCAGGCCGCGCGGCATATAGGGGCGGCTCGAGTCCTTATTTATTCTGATTCTCAGTTAGCAGCTCAACAACTATCAGGTAATTTTGAAATTAATAATGACAGGCTTAAGTTATATGCTGAAGCATTTGATAAGTTGAAGGCTCAATTTCAAGAGGTAAATATACAAAAGGTTCCTAGATCTGAAAATCAAGTGGCAGACGAATTGGCTAAGTTGGCCTCTGCTATAGTGCCATGGAGTCTAGATCGGCCCATAGAACAAGCTCTATTAATATCTTGTATTGAAAGACAGGCTGAAGCAGAAATTCTAGGTGATTGGAGGACTCAAATCATATTGTATTTGCAGCAAGGTGTTCTTCCCAGTGATACAGAACAGGCAAGGGTATTTAAGAAGAGAGTTGTTCAATACACTATGGTAGGAGAACAGTTATATAAAAGAGCTTTTTCTAGACCTTTGCTCAAGTGTATTGGCACAGAAGATATACAGTTTATTTTACGAGAAGTCCATCAAGGTTCATGTGGTAGTCATATAAGAGGGAGATCTTTGGCTCGTAAAATTCTGCTAGCAGGATATTTCTGGCCTACTCTACATGAAGATGCTAACAAGTTGGTAAGAACTTGTATTTCTTGTCAAAAACATCAAAATATCTTACATCATCCTACACAGTTATTGAGAACCTCTATAGTTGCATGCCCCTTTGATCAATGGGGCATGGACATAGTAGGTCCATTTCCTATGGCAGCTGCATAGAGAAGGTTCTTATTAGTAGCAGTGGATTATTTTTCTAAATGGGTGGAGGCAGAACCACTTGCTCGAATTACTGAAGATGCAGTTATTAAATTTTTATGGAAAAATATAATCTGCAGATTTGGTATTTCTCATAAATTAGTCTCTGATAATGGAAGACAATTCCAAGGGGATAGGATCTTAGACTAGTGCAACAGTTACGGCATTACCCAGGCCTTCACCTCTGTAGATTATCCGCAAAGTAATGGTCAAGCAGAAGTAACCAATAGGGAAATCATAAGAGGTTTAAAGACCAAACTGGATCATGTTGGAGGTAGCTGGGTAGATGAACTACCCAGCGTTCTTTGGGCATATCGAACTACACCTCGAGAGGCTATAGGAATCACTCCCTTTCAATTAGTTTACGGAGGAGAAGCAATAATTCCCATCGAGGTGAGAGTAGAATCTGACAGAAGACAATTATATGATAAGGACAATGGAGGTCGACGACTCATGGAGCTAGACTTGATAGAGGAGATTAGAGATAAAGCTGCTACTCGTCTGGCATCGTATCGACAACAGATGAGACAAAACTATAACAAAAGAGTCATCCCCAGATTTTTCCAAGTAGGAGACTTAGTATGGAAGCGAATTAAACTTGTCGGAGATGTCAGTAAGTTGGCACCACAATGAGGAGGACCTTACAAAGTGATAGAAAAACTCACATCAGGTTCATATTATCTCCAAGATACTGAAGGAAGAATTTTAGAACGTCCTTGGAGTGCAAATCACTTCAGCCTTATTGAACCTAACTACATCATACTACTCAAGAATGTGTCTGGAGAAAACAAATCATAATTATTTGAAGTCCTCGGTGACTGAGGACAAGTATACCTACAGCTTATGTACTCTACTTCTTTTAATAAAAGCCAAGCAAGACAAATATCGCCAAGGAAATAAGTATGGTTCATACAGATTTATAAATATCAAGAGGACTTTCATTATCTATCTCGAGCAATCTACAAGGAGTAACCCTAAAAGCCTATGCAGCTCCCCTCAAGAACCTTGAAACTTTAAAAACCTGTCGCAAGGTTAGTACAAACATCATATTTCAACACAGAATATCAGTCGATCGGGAAATCCCATGAAATAACTCGAACATGTCTTCATGGGAGGAACCGGAGACTCTAAACCATTACAGAACATAAGTTGATCGGGAAATCCCATGAAATAACTCGAACGGGTCTTCATGGGAGGAACCGGAGACTCTAAACCATTACAGAACATAAGTCGATCGGGAAATCCCATGAAATAACTCGGACGGGTCTTCATGGAAGGAACCGGAGACTCTAAACCATTACAGAACATCAGTCGATCGGGAAATCCCATGAAATAACTCGGACGGGTCTTCATGGGAGGAACCGGAGACTCTAAACTATTACAGAACATAAGTCGATCGGGAAATCCCATGAAATAACTCGGACGGGTCTTCATGGGAGGAACCGGAGACTCTAAACCATTACAGAACATCAGTCGATCGGGAAATCCCATGAAATAACTCGGACGGGTCTTCATGGGAGGAACCGGAGACTCTAAACCATTACAGAACATCAGTCGATCAGGAAATCCCATGAAATAGCTCGGACGGGTCTTCATGGGAGGAACTGGAGACTCTAAACCATTACAAAACATCAGTCGATCGGGAAATCCCAGGAAGTAACTCGAACGGGTCTTCATGGGAGGAACCGGAGACTCTAAACCATTACAGAGCATAAGTCGATCGGGAAATCCCATGAAATAACTCGGACGGGTCTTCATGGGAGGAACCGGAGACTCTAAACCATTACAGAACATCAGTCGATCGGGAAATCCCATGAAATAACTCGGACGGGTCTTCATGGGAGGAACCGGAGACTCTAAACCATTACAGAACATCAGTCGATCAGGAAATCCCATGAAATAGCTCGGACGGGTCTTCATGGGAGGAACTGGAGACTCTAAACCATTACAAAACATCAGTCGATCGGGAAATCCCAGGAAGTAACTCGAACGGGTCTTCATGGGAGGAACTGGAGACTTTAAACCATCACATGACACAATTGATCAAGAAATCTCATAATTTCAAAGACTAATCGACCGGGGTTATATAGACATGAAGCCAGGATTCAAAAGGGGATTCTATGCATATGATACATTATTCACCTGAAAGCTCATCTATCTGGAAGTCTTCACTTAAAAATCGCCTGGAGTAGTGTATTCAGCTCGGAACTCAGGAGTTTTATACAGATTCCTTATCCAAGATCACTTGGGATTATTTATTCTTTTGGGGATATGGAGCACATTGGATGTCATTTACGGAAGGATTAATCAAGACAAGTCTTAATTTCAAAAGATGAGCAAGGAGTTCTAGAATAAAGCTTATATTTAATGTTCAGGAGCATTTCAAGAGAGGCATTCTCAAATCAGCGCAATGGAAAAACAGGTAAGTATTAAAATTTTCTTATACAGCGTAATTGCTTAATTGCCAAATTTTGGTTACACTTCTTCACTAGTTCTGCATTTACAAGCCTTTTTCTGAATAATCTCTTTAAACATCTAGAAAAGGACCTTTTATATCTGCGGGTAATTCTTCGTTAAGCCTACGACCATTTATGAAAGAAAGGGGGGGTTCCTTGGGTAAATAGTCACCCTCTCGTAACTGTTGAAGAACTCCCGATACAGAATGATTTAGAGCACCTACTATCCTGCGAACGAATTCTCGGGCAAAGGCTGAAGCCTTTAAATAAGCCTGATGCCACTCTTCCCATCGGTTCTTCTCTTGCTCCTTATAACTTTGGAAATCATCTTGTAGTTTTGCGTTTTGATCTTTCAAAGCATCCTTCTCTGATTTAAGTTGTTCCAATTCCTTCTGAAGCAGTGACAATTCGACATCTTGAGCTTTCCTTTGTTCTTGTTCCTATAGGATAATGAAATCATGAGAGGCTAGGTCTTGAGCTTGGTCATAAAGACAAGCATTATGAAGCTTCTCTACTTTCTCTAAAAGGAGACTTTTATGGGAAGCATCTAAGAGAGCTTTCTCTTTTAAAGCAATCTCTAGTCGAAGACCAGAATGTAGCCTATCCACCTGTAATTCTAGCGTCCTTCTAGCGAGCTCTTTATCTTTCAATAGTTGCTGACACTCTTCCAATTCTTGTTTCAAGGTCCCCAACTGTTGATTTTGTAGGGCCACTTTCTCTTGCAACTGAGTCATATCACTGTTAGAAGAAAGTGAAGTAGCCTTCAATGTCTCCAGTTGAGCTTTTAATTTATTGTTCTCATGGTCCTTAGCTATAAGTAGCTGGTCGATATGTAAACTCGAGGCAAGAAACTAAACAAAAGGGATGATGTAAGTTAAAGATGAAGGTACACAGTTGATAACATATAACTAGAAATACTTACAGCCACTGCTTGACGACTATGGCGATCAGCTCGATGTGGAAGACTAAGGCCTCTTAGTTGTTCGTAACCCTGCATCCAAGATTCGGCTAATAGACCTTGTAGTTGCAGAGTGCCATAGCTAGGTGGACTAGAGGGTTGTCCCAATTGAGAAGGTAAACCCGCAGCCTGTTTAAATAAAGGACGAGGAAGGGAGGAAGAAGGAGGCGAAGAAGAAGAAGATGCAATAGAAGGGAAAGGAATAGTAGAAACAAGAGAAGCAGAGGAAGAGCTAGATGGAATAGAAGGTAATAGTGTAGGGGGAGCTGATGCAGTTGTGGGAACACTAACAGTCGAGGGAATGGCACCGGGAGAAGACCTCCGGCAAGGTGTCCGTTTTGCTCGAGGCCTAGAAGCCAAGGGAGGCAAGGCCAATGCCAAAGATGCAGAGGACACAGAAGGCGTAACGACCGTCTCAGAAGCAGAAGCAGAGGGAGCTGAAATAATAGAAGCAAAGGGGATAAGTAGACGGGTCTCATCATCCTAAGAGCAGGATTAGAAAAAAAAATGTTGAACCGCCACATCAGCGGCCCCCCTAGAGCCGGTCCCACGGATATGGAGGGAGGTAAATGCAGGTACACAGGTGGAAAGTGCATAGCGGAGACGTTAACCCCAGGCAGTGACACCCCGGGGATCGACCCCTGGACCTTTCAGCCACAGAACCATGCACTCCCCATCTGTGCTACGATTAGAGATAATATGGGTTGGAGTTATCGGTGCCTTACCTCTCTCGAGAGAAATGGGCGCCGAGACAAGAGGAGCTTGCACAAAAGTACCAAAGAAATCACTAAAGGGAGAAGCCTCAGTAAGATTTGGCTTTTTAACTAAAGTAACAAAGGGTTCTTCTTCTTCCTCTTCCATGGCTACAACAGCCTCTGCCTACCGTTCTTCTTCAGATAGTAAACCCAAGGTGCAAAAATTAGGATCCGATCGGCGGTTGCGTAACCATCCTTCTCCAAGATTATTTACAAAAGACTTAGTCATGGCAGGATTCTTGTACATAAAGGCTGGAAGAAGAACATCAGCTGAAACACAGGAATGGAACACCATTATAAAAGAGATGTATTAATCAGTAAATATGGATTGAGATGTTTTTACATAGCAAAGGATCCATCCAAAGGGGTGTCAATCTTGCCTATTCCAAAAGGAAACATTAAACCCTCCACAATTAGATGCGGCAAGCTGAATTTTGCTCCCCTCAGTTTAGGTAGAGCAGAAGCAACAGAAGGATCGTCAAGAAGAGCATGGGTGCTAGGAAGTGGAGGTAAGTCATGTATCCATTGAATAGGAAACGAAGGGGGAGAAGGGAGACGCATATAGAACAATTTATAATACCATTCCCCCTGAGGAGGAATGCGGTTGAACAAAATAGCCTTGGGACAAGATTGGAATTTAAAAACACCCACATCCACTCGACGAGGAATGAAGAAGTGATGAAAAAGACGTGGAGACAAGGGGAAATCTAACAGTTTAGATACCCCAATAAAACCCATAAGAATAGAAAAGGATTGGGGGACAAACTAGTTGAGTGGGATATTAAAATAACGACTGATATTACAGAAAAAAGGGTGAAGAGGAAAGTGAAAACCTTGTAGGACTTGGTCTCGGAAGATAGATATGCACCCTAAAGGAGGTAGATGCGGACCCTCATGAGGAGCAGGAAGGATTATATAAGAAGGAAAACCATAGGTCGCCTGCAAGTCCACTTCTTCTGTATCTATAAGGTTGGAAACACACGAGAGAAATCATGCGGGAGGAGAAGCTGCCATAGAGCGATGGTAAAATGACAGAGGAATCCAGGAAGAGGGCAAGAGATGGAGGAAAGCGGAGGAAAACCTCGTAAACCCTTATTTTTCTTTTGTCCTTGTGCTAAAACCCCCAAACAGATACAGCAGAAGGAAAAAGGAGAGTAAAGGGTACTTAGAATTCCAATCGTCATAAATAATAATATTAAAGAATAAAATCAAGAGAAAGAGGTAAAGTTAAGTAATCTACCTCGAAAAATGTGTGAAGTTTCCCTAAAAGTAATTCTTAAGAGAGTCTGATAAGTACAGAGAAAAATTAGTCCAGTAATCATGGGTATAATAAAATAAAAGTTGAGCACCAGATATTAATTAACAGACGAGACTTGGTTAAAGGATACTGGATACGGTCTGTAAATACAAAACGGGCGGTCCTGATGGATCGGCCGAGACAAAGAGCAAGCTAGTATGTCGACCAAAAGCTTATCATAATGAGTCAAATAATATACACTATAATAAAACCCCATGAGACTCGATTAATATGTGAAAATGACATATGAAGACTTAGGGATAAACCGGTCGAGTAAAATAAATCGACCAATATTAAGGACATTATGATAGAGCTGTGTCAAATCGGGCGAGACATAACTACGCTATGAAATATTGGGTGATATTTATCAATCTTGATATATATCGTCCGGTCATAAGGAAACGATCTAAGATGGGACAACCTGTTGGGAGAGGTTGTATGGTGATAAACCAAGCAACATTGGACACATTTATATAAAACATATAACTATCATGAGAAAGAGTAAAATTAACAACAAAAAGAGAATAATTAGCGTTATGTGAGATCGTCATTACAGAGTTTTTGCCCTCCTCTTTACAAGAGTTTGAATTTAAGTCAAAGTCAGCTTAGGGTACAGATCAGGGGGTTTGTTCTCAATCAGTCTGCGTCAATTTAAGAAATTAGGAGGAGGGTCACGAGATAAGTAGTTCTCCTCTCTTAATTGCTGAATCGCCCCTTGAGCTCCCGCAGTAAAAGCTGACAAGATGGACTTCACGATCGGCCTATTGAATTCAGGAGATTCGATCATGGCAGTGGCCCGCTCCCTGTAACGGATATCTTCGTTACCCTTGTAAACCACCAAAGCCATTTGAGAAGTCTTCAATTCAGCTTCTTTTTCAGAAACCTCGGTCTTGACTGAGTTAAGGGAGGTGTTCAAGGAAGTTATTTCATCTTCCTTCAGCTGCAGGGCTTTGAGTTTTTCAGTTAATTCTGCTTCATAATTATCCTTTAGTTCGCCAAGTTTGGAAGTCAATTCTTGGTTAAGGTCCGTAACCGATTTAAATTTTGTCTGAAGACTTTCAATTTGTGCTTCGAGTTGTTTCTTGGCAGCAGCAGAAAACGCAGCAAAAGATAACTCAGCAACCTCTTGTTTTAGCTTATCATTTTCAGATCTCAACCTCTTGTTCTCAGTATATAAGTTGTGCAGTAGTCGAGAAAAACCCATATTTTCTATCCATCGCTGGAAGTATAATGAAAAGCCATAAGATAACAGTCGAGAAATAGAAAGCAGGCGTTAGTAAGCACACCTGATTCTCCTTATGAGAGAAGCGATCAACTGCCTCAGGAATAGAGAGCTCTTCAAAGAGGAGACGAATTTCATCCCAAGCGCCAGCAAAGGAACCTCCTAGAAGTATGGGGAGAACAAGAATAGTAGAAGAACCAGTAGAAAAGGAGGAAGAAGGAATAGATGGAGGAGCAAAGACTAAATAAGAAGAAGGTGAGGAAGGCAAAGACCCATAAGTCGGAATAGATAGGGGAAATCACCAGAAGCGCTGGCATTAGAGAAGGGTGAGGCAGGAAAACTAAGGGAAGGATAGAGTTCCGCCAATGTCGGCTCATCAGAAGGAAGGTCAGCCGAAGCAAAACCTTCCGAAACTGGCTCGTCAGCAGGGAGAATGAGCCTCCTTTTTGACGGAGGAGCTCTGGTAAGTTTGTGCCCTGGGCGTTTACCCTTAGAAAGTTCAGTTATCGATTTACCAGAGCTACCGAGAGACGTGAGCTCAATGAGGGGAAGAGGAGTAGATGAGGAGACAGCAACAGCCGCTGGAGAAGTAACAGCAGGTAAAGAACTGGCAAGGATCTCTGCGGAAGGACCTTCAGGAGCTTCAAGAGCTTCAAGAATGCCCAAAGAACTGGGTGCTTCAGCTAAAGGGGCTGGTTCTTCGATTGGAGGGGGAAGAACAATAACAGCCAGAAGTTCGACTTCTTTGGCGCGAATAACATCCTCTTCCAGACGTAGTTCCTCGTCAATCAAAGCATCATAGAAGCTATCCACTACATAGAGAAGAAAAATAGTTTAGTTAGTTAAAAATAAGAAGAAAGAAATAAGGTGTTACCTAAAGGAACTCGAGTATCAGGTCTGACAGGGCTTAAGCCAAACAGGTATAGGAGATCAACCCGTAGCCACTTAAGAATAGAAAGTCGATGATTTAACAATTTCTCACAATAGATAGGGAAAGAAGGATGAAGATGAAACTCCTTGACGTCGGGCAAGGGGGGCAAGAAAGATTTCCAAGCATGAGACCAAGGAATGGGCCCTGGAAACTTTAGGAAGAAAAAACGAGATTTCCAAGCTTTGAGAGACGAGGGCATATCCTCAAAAAGAACCATTTTAGTCCGTGAATGAAACAAAAAAACACCCGGTTCTAAACATTTGGGATAAGAGAACATGAAGAAATTTTGAGGAGTAGGAGGAATATCCCGCAAGCGAAACAGCATGTAAGTACCGCATAGGTAACGAAATGCGTTGGGGGCAAACTGTTGCAAAGGAATATCAAAATACTGGCTTATTTCAATCAAGAAAGGAGGAATAGGAAACCTTAAACCTCCTATCAACTGATCCTTAAAAAAGGTTATGCAATTATCAGGGGGACGATGAGGACGATCATCCGGTGTGGGGATTATGATGTCATACTCTCGGGGAATTTCATACTGACGGTGGATAGCTAGCCTCGCATTTTTATCAAAGGAAGAAGACATATGGACATACCAAGGAGCAATTGCTTCCTCAGTCATGGACAAAAGTATAGGCTAGTGAAACAATAGATTACTTACTGAAGGCAAGAAAGGAGATCGCCGAGAAATGGTGAGCACGGGGTTTGGTTGAAGACTGCGACAAGAAAAGAACTCTAGAGAAGAAAAGAAGAAACAAAGTTTAAAAGGAGACGAAGGGTTTAGGGTTTGAAAAGCACACAACTGTCGTCAGATCAAAACACTTTTATTGCAGCAGACGCTGAGGATCACAATAGAAAGGCAAAAGACCCACGTGACGTGGCGGTCAGAAAAAGTATGTGTCATACCATTATAAAAACATTTATATCGGATGTGATAGGTCGGATCACACTGGGGTTGGTAGCGTCTCGGGGTACGCTTCTAACATTCTCTCACCCGAAGAAGAGCCAATCACCAGCTAGGAAGCTTCGAAAGAAGACGTGATTAACTGGACATGATAAAGTGAAAAGGACTGATTTTCTTGACTAAAGTCCAAGCTAAGGACAAAAACATTTAAGGATAGAGATTTAGGCGAATGACAGATTTTGAATTAACGTCCTTATGAAATACAAACTAATATTGATCAAAATAATTTTATATTAGCCGATATGACTTTGGTTATGCTAGGTAGGTATAATATTGATGTCAATCAACGAAACAATGTTGGTTGGCATAATATTAGTCATGATATAGAAGTATGTCAACGGTTAAGATAGCCTCAGTCATGATAAATGACACGTAGGATATGTAGAGAGGTAATGAATACAACATTACATTTATTCTTGTAAATTACAGAAGGACTCCATAGAATCATTTAATTCAATACAAGAGTCTGTTGTTGCACTTAGAATCTGATCAAGTACATAACATTACATTTTCCCACAGAACAGTAAACCTCAGATAGATAACAAAGTTTACAAACACCAGCTCTTGAAACGCTTAGAAAATTTTAATCCCACTAGATTCAAACTTACCATGGAGCGGAGATGGAAACATTTTACCTCGCCCAGGCTTGTCAAGGCACATAAGTGGCAATATTCTGCCCGGGACGAAGAAAGCAACAAAGTAGAAAAACTCAAGGGCAGGGGGAAGGAGAAAGGTCCATACAGACCATAATAGAAAAGTAAATGTAAAAACCACTTCCCCTCTCAAGCCCTAGATCTCGGCAAGTGGAGCAACCAAGCATAACCCAAGGATAACATGTGTTGTGCCCTTCACACAGCACCCATGGGTCATTTGGCTACCCCTCTATGAGTAGCAAAAATCTCTCTGAAGTTTCTTGAGTCCTTCAGAGCATCGACATCTTTGGATGAAAAATCTGAATTGTGAAGCTTCATCTCTTAAGACAATCCCTTGAACCCCAGAGGTAGCCGGAGCAAAAATCCCAATAAACTCATATATAGATCTCACCTTGTCCGACAAGAGTCGCCCCCAAAGAGGAGGATCCGAGACCATAGTCTTTACAATAAAAGGTGGCAAGGAAGGAAAAGAACTGAGATAGGTGGTGGATGAAGAGAAGGTTGTAACCCTATTTAAAGGAGCAAAAGGCTCACAGGATCACTATACTTGGTTTAGTGAGACAATTGTACACAAAATCTGTGAGGTCATTTCAATATCTGGAGCAGAGTCACGGGTAGGAAAAGACAAAACCAGACTTATGTCTAGTCAGTCGTCTACACTTCCTTCAACTAGACATGAAGGGAAGGCTAGTGATATGGATAAGGTTTCGAGGGTCCCCGATAAGGAAAAGAAGGGAGGTAATGAAACCAGAGAGATAGGCTGATATCGGCCGGGATGTACCTCGATGGAGGTATGCTAATCCCAGCCAGAATATGCCCTAAAAGAGGTAGGCTAATATCGGCCGGGACATATCTCAATAAGAGGTAAGTCTATATCGACCGAAATATGCTTCCCAAGAGGAAGATCTATACACCTCAAAGGAGGTAGGTTAATATCGGCCGGTACATAAGAGGTAAGTCTATATCGACCGAAATATGCTTCCCAGAAGGAAGATCTATACACCTCAAAGGAGGTAGGTTAATATCAGCCGGTACATAAGAGGTAAGTCTATATCGACCAAAATATGCTTCCCAGGAGGAAGATCTATACACCTCAAAGGAGGTAGGCTAATATCGGCCGATACATAAGAGGTAAGTCTATATCGACCGAAATATGCTTCCCAGGAGGAAGATCTATACACCTCAAAGGAGGTAGGTTAATATCAGCCGATACATAAGAGGTAAGTCTATATCGACCGAAATATGCTTCCCAGGAGGAAGAGCTATACACCTCAAAGGAGGTAGGTTAATATCGGCCGATACATAAGAGGTAAGTCTATATCGACCGAAATATGCTTCCCAGGAGGAAGATCTATACACCTCAAAGGAGGTAGATTAATATCGGCCGGTACATAAGAGGTAAGTCTATATCGACCGAAATATGCTTCCCAGGAGGAAGATCTATACACCTCAAAGGAGGTAGGCTAATATCGGCCGATACATAAGAGGTAAGTCTATATCGATCGAAATATGCTTCCCAAGAGGAAGATCTATACACCTCAAAGGAGGTAAGCTAATATCGGCCGACACATAAGAAATAAGTCTATATCGACCGAAATATGCTTCCCAGGAGGAAGATCTATATAGGTAGGCTAATATCAGCCGGGACATAAGAAGTAGGTCTATATTGACCGAAATATGCTTCCCAGGAGGAAGATCTATACATCTTAAAGGAGGTAGGTTAATATTGGCCAAGAGATACTTCTGAAGCATATAGAATAGTATTGATCGCGACATGCCCTGAAGAAGGAAGGTTAATATCAGCCAGATCGACCAACACCTTGGAAAAATACTTGACAGAATATGGTCTATTACTAGATAAGATAAATAGCATAAAAGGGCGCGGACAGAAGCCTCATGAGAAAAATATAGATAAATATTTCAAATAGGATGATTAATGAGGATATCTGCAATATGTAACCACAAAGTACTTTTAGATTATTTTACAGGTATTATATATTTCGGCTGGAAATGTGCTTTTAGATTATTTTACAGGTGCTAAACGACAAAGGAGGTACATCTGGGGTACAAGAAAGATTCCTTAAAAGTCATTTACCACAAGTACACATCTGACGTCATCTCATAACAAACTCTAACAAACCGGGGTCCACTTCATGACCACGGAGGTTATATGAAGTGGTATAAAAGGGGGAATCCTCTCCGTTGGCTAGGTAAGTTCACATCATTGTGCACATTCATAACCCTAATTTTCAACTATTGTTCATCTTCTTCCTCCTTCTTCCACACCGAGAGAGATCATTGACTTGAGCGTCAGAGGGCCTAGCCAGGGATTCCCACCCCAGTCTTAGGTCACTGACAATAGTGTTGGTTGATCTCTTGTGCGCAGGAAGTCTTGGAAGCTTCAGATCTGGGTTTCTTCTCTTCAGATTTGGATTTCTTCTTTGTCATCGGGTCTTCGTGCGAGGAGGGCTTTCGGTGACTCTATTTTTCCCGATCCGTTTTGGGTTTCTCGGATTGGTATTCTGCAGACATTATTCTTCATTAGCACGACATTATTCTTCATCAGCACGGTGGGTTTCTTTCTTCCGGATCTCCGTCTTGTCCAACTTCTCAGACAGGATCACTCTCCTCTCTCGCTCGCGAACGGGGTGCGACGGCTCTTGGGCGGAAACGAAGGAAACCTAGGGTTTCACCTCCGGCGGCCGGCGAGGGGCTAACTTCGAGAGTTCTTCACCAATACAAAGTCTTCTCATCAGAGGGAGGTCGTGGGCACAAAGAGGAGCCGAAAACTCGAGTTTTCTCCGAACCCTAGCAGCTCCTCTTCTCGGTTGTGAGTTCAAGAAGAGGTAAGTTGCTACTCACCTGCAGTAGGATAGCTCCGGATTCCTATTCCTTTTGTTTTTGAATTTTCTGTGGAGATTGTTGGTTTAGGGTCTCTGCCGTGAGTTGTTTTTATAGGAAGATGAGAAGGGGTTCTAATGGATTTGGCATATAGTTAGGCTTCTAAATTCTGATATTAAGCATCTCTTAATTGAATTATGTGGAGTATCTTGTTCTTGTTTTAGGTTTTCTGCCGTGAGGTTGAAAGGAAGAATATGGAGGAAAAAAAATGTGAGGAGCATTTAGTTCCTTTTGGTCACCTGTTGTGCTACAGTTCCGGGAGGAATTGCTTTGTTTGGTTTTTGAATTTTAGTTGGAGAGGATTATGATGTTTAGGGATCTTAGAATAGATTCAAGATTTTGCTCGCTTTCTTGCTAATCTGTTGAAGCATGATTGGAGATTTTGGTTGTTTTACAAAAAGGTTTAAGCTGTGAATTGTTACATAGGTTTGTTTTAACTTTACAGCAAGATGAATTTAATCTTATGCAAGGAAAAGGGGCACGAGTAACTCCCTTGGGGTTGCTGTGCAATTCGGCTATTTAGCTGAATCAGAGAAAGCGTAGATTTGTTGATTAGCATGTAGTTTCCTTCATGTCGTTACTTTAATGCTTCCTCCCTTACTGTTGATTTGGAGCTGCGGTATAGTTTACTTATGTTATGAGGTGGGCACGGACAGCATTACTGCTAGTTTAGGTTGTGTTTTCTATTGCTTAGTAAAGGTTTGAGTTTTGAATGGGTTTAATTAGATTCCTTTTTAGCTTCAGTAGGTTCTTAATTAGTTGGAACAGCCATATATGCCTTAAGCTTGCTAGTTAGGTCCTTTTTATGCTTTGCATTAGGCAAGAACAGCCCTATATTTAGCATTGTTGTTTAGACCTTTTTGTGCTATGTAGTGGCATGAACAACCCTTGATCTAAAGTTCATAGTGTTAGTTTTCTTTGCTATTTAATAAATATGATCAGCCCTGTTTAATAGCATTTCAAATTCAGCCTCTTCGTTATTTAGTAAGCATGGTATTCTGTTGAGTATGTGCAGCATTGATTTCTTTTCTAGTTTCCTTGCCATTAAATGTGCACGAGCAGATTTATTTCCTAGTTTTATTTGCCATGAGTCGAGCATGACCAGTTTCCTTGTTATTAGATATGCATGAGCAGATTTTTAGTTTGCATTGAGTTCCTAGATTTCTTTGTGTAGCAGTAGGCGTGCACAACAAATGAAGCAATGCAGATCTTTAATTTCATTTAGCTATAAGAAAGATAAAGAAAAGAAAGAAAAAGGCCAAGGCCTTAAGAAGATCCCAAAGTCAAGACTTTAGGGATTTTGGCACATAAAGTGCTTATTAAAATACCGAGGCATTATATATTAGAAGTAATAAAAGATAACAAGTATTTTACTTTTTTTTAAGAGGCTAGTACCCGACTTCCGAGGTTGTCGTTAAACAAATCCAGGTGTCCAATTCTGAGATCTTGGCCCTGGTAGATCGAGGTCTGCTCTTTTAGGATTGGTGGCTCGCTACCCCAACCTATTAGGGAATGCGCATAAGATGGTACTACGCCTAGGCCCAAGAAGAAAGTTGATTATAATTTTGAAGTAATAAAGTATAAGTTTTAAACAAGTGAAATAAAAGAATAAGTTTTAAACAAGTGAAATAAAAGAATAAGTTTTAAACAAGTGAAATAAAAGAGTAAGTTTAGAACAAATGAAATAAGTTTCACTTTGTTTTAAAATCAGTAAGTTTAGTTTTCTTTTATGCTAGCATGTTATTTAGATTAGCTCACTGTTATTTGTTAGTAGGTGAGCATGAGCAGCTTTACATGTTTAGCATTTCAGTTTGTTATGATTCCTTTACTATTAGATGAGCATGAGTAGTTTTCAGTAAGCATTCAGTTAGTTTATGTTATAGTTATATGTACATGCATATCGAGATTTTGTGAGTTAGATAGCGCTTACTAAGCATTCGCTTATAGTTTGCATTTCCTCTTACTACAGATAAAGGAAGGTGACAAGGAGGTGCAGATGGTGTGTGATGCTATGACTATGGGAGAGACTTGGGATGTTATTGAGTTTCCGTGTTTTAGTGGATAAGATTTATTAAGATTGTAAACATTTGAGATTGTATTTTATACTCCATGTCATTCGAGTTTATTCTTGTTTTAGATTGCATGTTAAGATAAGTTATGTTTAGTAAGTAGGTATATTTTGGTGTTTGACACTTATTTAATTGTGTGGGTGTTTGATATATGTTCCAGCCACCTGTGGTTGATGTATACTATGTATGTATCTCAGTTTATGGTCACCGGTACAGGGGAAGTGTTGCCGAAATTTTTCGGTAGGGACTCCTCGTGGTTTCGATCATACCGGTTAAGTAGAGTTAGTAGTTAAGTAACGGTCACCCTTAGAGAGTAGTAGTAAGAAGGGTGGTCGTTACAGGCACCTCGGATGGTCTCCGAGGCGCCTCTAACTTCCCCATGGAGGCGCCTTAAAAACCGTATAAGGCGCCTCCAACTCGAGATTTCAGAAATGAACAGAAGTTTTTCTGTTCGTTCTTTCTCTCCGCAATTCCTTCTCTCAGCGTGCGATTTCGTCCTCAAAGGCGCCTTCAACCGACCTTTCTCTCCTCTACTCCTAGCGATGCCTCCTAGGTATATCTCAAACCTCCCTATTGTCCTTACTTGTAGTTACTCTGCATCTTTTTATATATATTGTCACAAATAGGAAACGTCGCATTATTGATCCTACACCGACTAGGGCCCCTTCTACGGACCCTAGATTCCCCTCGGAACAGCATAGGATAGATTTTGCTAGGTTTACCTTTGAGTCCATTAAACCTAGGTATATAGATAGGGCATTTTTTGCCCAATTTTATCTCCTCGCAGTTCAGATGATAGACTACTATCATTTAAGGAAATTGGTTGACTACAACACTACAGTGAATCAAGACTTGTGTGCCCAGTTCTATCACAACCTTGAAAAGGTTGATGATAGCACCTATTCCACCAAAGTTGGTGGAACTGACATTCAGTTCACTCCCTCCCTACTTCGTACTAGCTTAGAGCTTAGGGAGTCTCCGTGTACATTCTTATGTTACTCGAGTAGGGATCTACCATTCGGTGATCCTTATTCCCATATCACCTTAGACAACATCTACATGTATTTTTTTAGGGAGGAGAGACCCTTTGGCCTGACTGAGTTCAGGTCTACTCTTCTTCAAGTTTAGGACTATGTTATGTACAGAGTCCTGACAGCATGCATCCTGCCCATCACATCTTGAGACGTCTCGAAGATGCGATCATCCCACTCATTCTTTTTGTACGCTCTTAGCCAACGCCTAGATATAGACATTGCACTGCATATGTTTCATAACATCATTCAGGCATCTAGTACAGTCACGTCTGGAGTGATCCATATACCCTACTGCCATATCCTGACCCAAATTTTCTCCACCTCTCAGATAGACACTACCATAGGGACACTCATCCCACTTACTATATATGATGAGTTAGGTCAGTGTAGTCTTAGATTAGCGGGTGTAGAGGTCACTGCAGAGGGGATTCTAGCCTGGAAGGGCCGGCCACCGCCAATCGCTGCTCCTGGTGCTCCAGAGGCTGAGGACGTACCAGGTGAGGGTGAGGAGTGGCCCGACTTCTTGGCAGAGGAGTTTTTCGCAGATCCTTCCACCTCTGCCGGACCCTCCACATTAGCCGGGCCTTCGACTTCGGCACCTCCTTCCGTCGAGGACAAACTCGCTCGGCTCAAGATCCAGTCTATTCAAACGCGACGGGCTGTGCTAGACAGCCATCGCTTCCTCCGATCTCTTCGATCCGAGATAGCTGCAGGGTTTGCGTCTCTCCGGGACGAGATACGATACCAGGGACAGCCTCAGCCTGCACCCGAGCAGCCTCTTGCACCACCTCCAGCTGACGACCCCCCCCCCCAGCTGATGATCCTGCTTTCGATGATCCTGCCTTTTGACACTATCACTTGATGTATCTTGGACAGACACCTATTTGTCTTCTTTGATTGTACTAGTATTTGGTTGACCTCTACTTATTTATATTTTTGAGTTTTAGTTGTTTACAATCTACACAAATGGTAATGTGCTGGGTAGAATAGTTTTTTAATTTTCAAATCAGTTCCCAATAGTTCTTAAAATCATCTCATGTTTTAAAATTCTAGGAAAATATTATTTTTAAAATTCCAATTTTACTAGATTTTCTAAATATGGAATTAGCTTAGGCTCTACCCTAGAAATCATGCTCCCCTAGAATTCAGCCAGAGCATCTCACAAACACCTAGGCTTACCTTGCTTGTGTTTGAAAAACATAGAACGGCGTGAGATGCATAGGGTACAGTCTGGACTCAAGAATGCTTATATTTGTGTATCAATATGAGTCTAGGCGTTAAACACCTAATTAACAGTAATCAAGTCAAGTCTTCCAGCACTAGTCAAATCTAACTGGATCTATTGACTTAACTTGACTAACCAAGTGAAAGTTGTTGCCCTCTAGGTAATCAGCTAATAGCTAAATGGTTAGACATGTGGCCGCGAACCTACGTGCTTGATTTTTAATCCTTTTGAGATCACTCAGGCATGAACATTAAGGCTCTGATACCTTACTTAAAGAGAAATTAGCTAATTTACAATCAATCTAACTTAACTCATGCTTGGACATTTAAGGATTGAAGCTCCTCCCTTGCCCTCAAAAGCTTTAAATTAATTATTTGTCTAAAAGAAAATTTCTTTCAAATTTAGCTAAGTTTTCAAAACTTTAAACTTTCAAAAGTCATTTTTGCTGTACTTTTTAGACTAAAGCTTTCAAAATTCTGTCCATTTTAAAAGCTAAGTATTTTGAAAATTTAACTAAGTATTTTTCAAAGTCAACTTTTTTAGCCTTTTTGAAAGAAAATTTGCTCTTTAGACATTGGTTTCACTTAGCTAGAGAATATTATAAAAAGCCAAGTGTTATCAAAATACTTTGTCCCTTATTAAAAGCCTAATGTTTCAAAATCTTGACTAAATTGCTTAAAACTAAAGTTGCTTTTGCTATGCTACAAAAGAAAAATCTTTCTCTAACAAAATTAATTGATAAAATGTTAGAAAACTAACTTCGAACTCAAACTATTTCACTTAGCGATTTGATCACTTTTAAAAAGTGTCTTAAAGTTTCCTTACTAACTAGTTTTTTTCTTTTGTCCTAAAATTTTTGTGAAAAGTTAAGATTTTTTCAAACGTGTTCATTCTTTTTGATAAATGGCAAAGGGGTAGAGTAGAGAAATTCAGAATTAAAAAGCAAAAATTTATAAAGAAAATTTTTAAAGAATGCCTTTATTAAGAGGGAGTCTGACAAAGTTTAAGTTTTAGCTTAACCATGCGTGCATTTAAAATTTATTAAGCTTGCTTACTTAAACTTTATGCATCTATTTTACTTAGCTTTGAATTTCAGTTGACATAATCAAAAAGGGGGAGATTGTTGGTGCGGGAAGCATCCGACGATCAACCGTTGTTTTGATAATGGTAAAGGAATTCAAAGTTAAGTTGTTTTGTGATCTAATACACTTAATTGAGTGATTCAGGAAAATCCTAGCTGCGGTTAGGCAGATGGAAAACTCAAGGGGGTGGTAACCCTAGGTCATAAGAGGTGGTAACCCTATGCGGAAAGTCTTGGCGGGTCGAGAGCTTCAGGCAAAAAGTCCTAGGGGGTAACCTTAGGTGGAAAGTCCTGGTGTCGCGAACCAGGTGAGAGACTGGACCAGCTGGGAAGCGGAAGTCCAGCAGAAAGTCCGGAAGCTTCGAACGCTGAGCAAAAGTCCAGTCGATTTGGAGGATCGCACTGGCATCAGGTAATCTCCTGAGTGAGTAGGTGAGGACGTGTTCCCCGTAGAGGAAGAATAGGCGTCGGGTCGACTTAAGGTTTCCAGTTGGAAATCCGAAGTCAGACCCGGACAGTCCGACGACTGTCAAGTATATCTATCATATTGTTTCTGTGCTAACTTTGTTTTGCAGGGTTTGTGTTTGGAACTAACACAATTTGCAGGAACAAAGGAGCAACTTAGACCTCGGATGAACAGTGTCCGAGGCGCCTCCATAGGGCTTGGAGGCGCCTCGGGTGCTAGCCGAAGCCAGCTGTCCAGAGACACTAGAGGCGCCTCCATGGGGCTTGGAGGCGCCTCGGGTGCTAGCCGAAGCCAGCTGTCCAGAGACACTAGAGGAGCCTCGGAGGTCACTGGAGGCGCCTTGGACCAGGCATTGGAGGCGCCTTGGAGCAGCTTGGAGGCGCCTTCAGTGGGATAAGGTGCGACCAGATCAGAGCTGATCCACGCGTGCGACTCGGCGACCTGGAGGCGCCTCGGACAAGCTTGGAGGCGCCTCCAGCACTGTTTCAAAGGGGGTTTGAGGCAGAGGCTCAGAAAATCATCTTCCAAGCGATCAAGCTACAACGCGCTGCCTCAAAACACCCTGAAGTGCTGCTACAAGTTTCTGATGACCTGGAGCTCCGCGATTCTAAGATTTTGTCATCGGTATAAGCTTACTTTAATTATTGCACTTATTGTAATTCTCAGTTGTACAAACTTTTGTGCGATATAGTTGTTGTCCACAGTAAGCGATCAACGATCGCGGGCCTTGGAGTAGGAGTCGCCCTAGGCTCCGAACCAAGTAAATCTTGGAGTTCTCTGTGTGATTGTTATTCTGTTATTATTTCCGCTGCGTTACTCATAAGATTTCCGAAACGGAAAGTGAAAGCCACGAGCGCTATTCCCCCCCCCCCCCCCCCCTCTAGCGCTTTCGATCCAACACTTGTGACTAGTAATT
Organism: Zingiber officinale; assembly: GCF_018446385.1. Taxonomy (NCBI): domain Eukaryota; kingdom Viridiplantae; phylum Streptophyta; class Magnoliopsida; order Zingiberales; family Zingiberaceae; genus Zingiber; species Zingiber officinale. The sequence goes on from NC_055992.1 coordinate 60,564,177, forward strand.
GTGACTCTTCACAATATGTGATAATGTCTTTCTATCCTAGACATCTAGATTGATCAAATATGAGGCATAGATGGTGCCATCCTCTGATCAATCTAAATCTTGAACTCCATGTAGACTCACTTTAATCAAATGTGCTCAATATCTCATATTGACTCACTTAGGCATGACCATGCACTTAGTGGTCTCACTCTATCAAGAATAACGATGTCACTCCTGTTATATAGGAGGGATAGATCTCATCTACATCACTCACATCCCTCCGCATAATTTGTTACATACCTAGTAATCGCATTTATAGTCTACCCAGTTATGGGTGACGTTTGACGAAGCCAAAGTATGTAACTCATTATGTAGGGAACCATGGTGACTTCAGGTCCAAGGACTAATAGTCATACTAATAGCCACATGAGAAAGTATATGACACTCATATAACGATCCATGATACTTTCTCATGGCGGGTCATTTAGTATACATTCTCCAATGCATACCCATGTGTCAACTTGATATCTCTATATCCATGACTTGTGAGATCAAGTCATCGAGTTGACCTACATGCTAGTCTCATCGCATTAACATTGTCCCTGAATGTTAATACTTGACTAGGAATGATTAAGAGTAGTGTTCCCTATAGCATCTCACTATCGATTCAACCAATCGATTGATATAGGTAAGAACCTTCTACTCAAAGACGCTATTATACTTAGTTATTTGGCACCAATACAAGTAAGCATAATAACCATAAATAAATACATTTATATATACATAAGAATATGATACAATGAGTCCATACAACAATCGTCAAATGATTGGCTCTAGGGCTCTAACTAACACATCGGGCACAACAGCTTTGCAATAGAGTCATAGCAGGAAGTCAGGGTAGTTGGAACCTCAAATTGAAGCGTAGTAGCTCATATAGTAGGTATTGTATGAAGCTTGGTCGAGACTAGCTTATAAAGGTCATGGAAGGCGCCTTCCATAGGAGTTGAAGGTGCCTCCAATAGATCAAATCTGATCCCGAAGTCACTGTGCCTTATCTGTGACGATGTCTAAATTTTATCTCTTGGAAGGTGCCTTCAAGCCATTAAAGGCGCCTTCCATAAACAGTGCGAAGGCGCCTTCAGGTACTGTCATCCGAAGGCTTTTTGCTCCTTTTTCCCTGTAAGTTATGTTAGTCCAAAACTAAAATATCTAACCTGCAAAATAAGATTAGCATATTGAAAATAAGAAATAGTAATTAGCTTCTGTCCTCCCAAGATCAGGAACTAGTCAAGGTCTCAGATTAGGGATCCAAAATGGACCTAACCTGAATCGACGCTTACTATCCCTCAACCAGGACACGTCCTCACAAAGTCACTCTCTTCTAGTGACTTACCTTTACTTACCATCTTGTAGTCAGTTGACTAGTCTTCTAACCACCAGGTCTTCATACTAGTTGTCCGATCCACAGACTTATCTAGACTTCTACCGGTTGTCCGGTCCCTCGGACCCAACCAGACTTTCTGCCAGATATTTGGTCGGCTTGTTGACCTATTTAGACATTGCACCAGCTATCTAGTCTCATGGACCTAGCTGGATTTTAGCCTAGTATCTGATCCTTTGGACTTGTTAATTCTTGCACACTTAGTAACGTAATTAGATCACAAAACACCTAACTTAACTCATTAGTCATTCATCAAAACTTGAGTTAGACCGTTAGTGCAAGCTGCGCCAATAATCTCCCCCCCCCCTTTTTGATGCAATGATAACCTGAGTTAAGTTAGGAAAAATATACAACAAATACACACAAAATTATTCTAAGAGAAGCAACATTAAAAAAATGAGATATTTAGTTTTGTTTTTCTTTATCATTTTTAGAGTTAAGTTATGCTTATTTTCGTTTATTTTCTAACTTAACTCCTAACCCTCCCCCTTGGATATTCATCAAAAAAATCATGAGAAGATAACAAAAAAATGTGTGATAAGTAAAGGAACAAAAAAACCTTTAAAATGATTGGGGAAAGGGGTTAAAAGAGTTTCATAAACCTTAAAAAAAGTTTCATCAAAACACTTGTATTTTTAAACAATATCATAATTTTATGCAAGGAAAGGTTAAAATTTTTATACTAGGTTTTGAAAGATAGCATTTAAAAAACTAACTGTAAAGTTTAAAGTTCAAATAGTTTTAAAGAAATGTTCAAGGTAATTTTCAAAAATAGCATAATAGTGGTTTTGAAAAGTACTTTTGTAAAAAAATAATTTTGAAATGAGTTTTGAAGAATTTTTGAATGAGGAATTTCAAAGTATCTTAAACAAGAATTTGAAAATATTTTCATAATTTCTTCAAGATGTCTTAAGACAAGTTGTATTATATTTCTCAACCACTTGCAAAATATAGTCAACATTATTTGGAAACGTAATTTCTCAAAATATTTTTCAAAAAGAATTTTGGAAAAGTTTGACTGTGTTTTTGATTTTTTTTTTTTTGGAAAGGTTGAGTGTGTTTTCGAAAACATTTTTCAAAAGTATATTTAAAGTAGTTTCAAAGACACATTAAATTATTTTGAACATTTATTTTAAATATTCTCCCCCTGAATCTGATATTAAAAATAATCTAAACATCTAGAAAGTATCCTTCCATGTCTAACCAGTAGTTACTAACTAACTATCAGAAGATATCAGTATTCACTTGGTTAGTCAAGTCAAGTATTTGTGTCCATTTAATATTTAACTAAGATGGATTACTTAACCTGATCACTATAATTTGGTATTTCTTGCCCAGACTTGTGTTGATGCACAAATATAAGAATCTTAAGTCCAGGTAATAGGTCTATGCATCTCACGTCGTTCTAAGTTTTGGAATACACAATCAAGGGAGTCCTAGTGTATTTGTGAGATGCTCAAGTCCTAGATCTATAGGAACATGCTTTCTATGGATCTGATCTAGACTAAGGCTAAAATCAAATTTGAAAATCTAAGGAAATGGGAATTTTAAGAAAATAAAAGTAAAGATTTTTTCTTAGAATTTTCAAACTAATTTAAAAAAAAAGTAAAAAAGAGCAATCCTATTCTATGAAACACATTCCTGATTATCGTCATAAGTTGCTAAATTTATTTTTAGAGAGTGGTTTGGTGAAAATGTCACCTAAGTTGGACTTAGACTCAATATAATTGAGTTCAATATCTCCTTTAGCGACATGATTCCTAATAAAGTGGTGTTTTATTTCAATGTGTTTAGTTCTTGAATGATACATTAGATTTTTTTTTGTTAAGTTGATTGTGTTGGTGCGGTTAGCACTAACGGTCTAACTCAGGTTTTGATGAATGACAAATCAGGTTAAGTTAGGTTTGTCATGATCTAACACTCTGACCGAGTGTGCAGACGAAGTCTAGACAGGTCGACGGGCTAACCGAATGTCTGGCACGAAGTCCAAGCGGGTCGACGGGCTGATCGGACGCTTGGCGAGAAGTCCAGCTAGGTCGACGGGCTGACTGGATAACTGGAGAGAAGTCCAAGCGGGTCGACGGGCTGACCGGACGCTTGGCGAGAAGTCTAGCTAGGTCGACAGACTGACCGGATAGCTGGCGAGAAGTCCAAGCGGGTCGACGGGCTGACCGGACGCTTGGTGAGAAGTCCAGACGGGTCGAAGGGCTGACCGGACGTCTAGCAGGTAAGTAAAGGTAAGTCACTGGAAGGGAGTGACTGCGAGGACGCGTTCCTGGGAAGGGAACATTAGGCGTCGATCCGGCTTAGATCCATTTTGGATCTCTAAGTCGAGATCGTGACTAGATTCCGGTCTCGGAAAGATGGAATCTAAGTCATACTTTTTATGTCAAACTTATGAACTGTGCTAACACTTTGTTTTACAGGATATACACTATTTATTTTGCCTCGGACTAACCTTGTCTTGCAGGAAAGCTGGTTTCTGGAGAAAGGTGGTCCAGGCGCCCGGAGGGGATCTGGGCGCCCGGAGGTCCAGGCGCCCGGAAGGGATCCGAGCGCCCGGGAGGTGATTTTTATCCAGATCGCGCGTCGCCACGTGGAGCTTGCTGGTTGGACCTACCACGTCTCACCAGGGCGCCCGGAAGGGATCCGGGGCGCCCTGAGCCTCATATAAAAGGAGGGTCAGAGGGGAGCTTCAGAACAACAATTAAAAGAGAGATCTTCTACTGCTTGCCCTACTGCTCTGCGCTCTTGCGACGCTGACAAAGCTCCGACAACGCGCTCTTTCCTCTTTGGTTAATTTTCTTGTCGGTATCGCTTTAATTTCATTAGCATTTCAGCACTTAGTTTGTAATAATTTTTCAAATTGCTAGTGATTGTCCACCGAAAGCACCCTTGTGTGCGGGCCTTGGAGTAGGAGTCGACACAGGCTCCGAACCAAGTAAAACTGGTTTGTGTTAGCATTGTTTTTCTATTTCCGCTGCGCGTTACTCTTTTCGAACGAATTTCGTAATCGCTATTCACCCCCCCCCCTCTAGCGAAACATCACGATCCAACAAGTGGTATCAGAGCGGGTACCGCTCTGATTTGGTGCAACCACCAATCAGGCAAAGGGGGGGATTTTTTGAAAGAAAAATTAGATATCGTTTGTCTTTAAAATAAAACCTTACACCTTTCATTTTTTCCCTCCAAAACTATTTTTAAAAAATACATCACCATCTCTTCACTATTGCTTAGTATTGACAAAATATTACATTTTAAAAAATTTGAAATAATATTTTTTATTAATATTTTAATAATATTTTATTACTTTTTTCGAAAATAGTGAAATATTATTTCTTTCAGCACTGCTAATCCAAAACCAAGTCTTGGGATTTTTTGTTTGTTTCTCTATGTGAAAGAATAATGACTCTTCTAGAAGGAAGGAACCCTCGCGAACCACCGCCATACGATCAAGATTTCAACTACTGGAAGCGATTAATGGAATGCTTCTTAGGAAGCTTAGATTTTGATTATGTGCTAATATTGAAGAAACCCTCTCAGGACTCGGAACTGAACAAAAATGTAAGTAAAATTATTTGTAATATTTTACCTAACAATATTTTATGCAGACTAGAAAAATACAAGAATGCATATGAGTTGTGGACTCAGTTGATCAAGCTTCACAAGACGCCGATAGAGCTAGAGGATCAAGTAAAAATCGAACCCGAACTCGGGTCAGATCCAATCGAAGAGCCTACTGAATTAGGGGATGCGGTTAAGGTGAGTAATATTTACCAAAATACCCCTGCTAATAGTAGTTTAAAGAATATACATGTTAGTTTGGATATTTCTGAAAATATCTGTGAAAATAGCGTAGTTGGCAATTGTAACGACCCACCTTCTGGGTACTGGCTGTAAGGCCGGTCGCTACAATTTATGCTAAACTATACTGTGCAGAAAGCTGGGCTAATTAAAATTTTACTCTACTAAGGACGGATAGAACTGATAAGAAAGGTCTAAAGACCTTCTTTGCTGGTGTACACATGCTAAGGGGGGAAACTGAACATCCCAACTGAGCTAGGGACTAGAAACTAAACTTCCCAACTACCTACAGATCTGCCGATCGATCCACAGATCGATCGGAGCTGCGGTCGTTCTGTTCCCAACTGGATCGGTCGGCAGACCGATCCAGTGTCTGAATCGGTCGGAGACCGATCCAGTATGTCTGGATCTGTCGGTGGCCGATCGGGCACTGAAACTCTCAACGCTCTTGTATCGTCTTTGGGTGGTCGGTGGCCGATCCGAGGAGATCTGATGGCATCTTATCTCTGTCTGGATCGGTGGTGGCCGTCGATGCTACTCGAGCCACGATCGGTGCAGGCCGTCGAGTTCTGATTTCGCCCGAGAATCTGATTTCAGCACTTTGGCGTGCCAAAACCTCACATAACAACTCTAAACCAATGCAAATCACACTAATATAAAACTACTAACATTCTAAACCTGGCATACTACATAGTGCATGGTTTACTATCTCATAACACTTAACAATCAAAACTGAATAATGAAAACTAAAAAAATGCAAAGTGCTAATACTGAAGTAAAACTGTTTATATCCCAAAGATCTTTATTCCAACTCCTGCCCACACACATCTTGATAGCATTGCCCTCCAGCCTTCGCTACTGATCCACTTTTCCTTTACCTTTATCTGCAGTATAAGAAAAGTAGTATCTATAAGCTAAAAAGCTTAGTAAGAAACCATCTACCTCACAAAACATGCAACGATGCAAATATGATTTTAAATCATGCTGTTTAAAACATATGCTGGATATACTGAATAAACTAAGCATGACATGGCATATAAGCATACAATCATGGCATATCTAAAGCTGAATGATCCGGCGGTAAGAATGAGGGACCCATTTTTTGAAGGGTCTCAGCTTGAGGACCGATGAAGGGCTGACTAAGCGGTTAATGGCCACGCCGAGCAGCTGAGTAAGTCCGAGCGGAGCTAGACATAACCCATCCAAGGGTTTGGGTTTCCGACGCCAAGGCAGGAGGATCGAAGGGCCGAGCGGGATGCCGCTCGGCTGGAAACGAAGGGTCGAGCGGGTCGTCCGTTCGGCCAAGATAAGGGCGAGGGTACAAAGGGGGTCGAGCGGCCTATGCGCTCGGCTCGGGATATGGGATATCAGCTAAAGCATGTCTGATGATTAGGCCGTACACAAGATCGCACGATGGAGGACCTTGCCGTCACATCATGGAAAGGTTGATACAGTAGCAGTATGGCCTCATGGACATCTTCCTGACATATCCATATCTGGGCATGGCCCTTCTGACAGACCCATACCTGGGCATGGTCAAAGGCAGGTGGTTACTTTGATTGGTGCGCCCAGGCTTCTTCGGGAGGTCTATATAAGGCCTCTATTTCTTCACCGGAGGTATGAGAAATCTTGATCTGGAGACCACCTTCTTGTTATTCCTCGCCTGACTTGAGCGTCGGAGGGTCGTCGCCGGGACACCCCTCCCGGCTCTGTTTTGCTGCAGGTTCACCGGAGCACTCGAGGACCCAGCAAGGAGCGCCGCAACCCCAGCGTTCGTTGACCCTTGGTTCGAACAGGATCAAATTGGCGCCGTCTGTGGGAACGCACCTGCATTCGAACATGAACAATGGACGAGGCTGGACGACAACACACCGTGACGCTTTCAACAGAAGAACTCGATGCTCTAGTCGAGATGAGGGCCACCAAACTTATGGAGCAAAAACAAAAAGCATCAGCCGAACGGCCGGAGCAACAAGCAACATCTGCGTCTGGTGGCCGAGCGGAAGCACCTCAAGCCACCGTCGCATTCCATCGGGCCTTATTTCGCACCCCTGAAGCCGCACCAGCTCGAAGAGATAGAGGCTCTTCTTCAGACGAAATGCCAAGGCGGGATGACAGGAAGGGGAAAGCTCCCCGAGCGGACTCATCTCCCGAGCGGATCAATCGTCAATTCTCGGAGGTTATTCTATGAGACCCTCTACCCAAGCACTACGTGCCTCCGACGATCGGCGAGTACAACGGACCCGGATGATCATCTGGGTAAGTTTGATAACACGGCTACGCTCCATCAATATACAGATGGAGTAAAGTGCCGCGTCTTCCTTACAACTCTCTCGGGATTGGCTCAACGGTGGTTTCGGAGGTTGCCGAACGGATCCATCACTAGCTTCAAGGACTTCCGAACGGCCTTCCTCCACCACTTCACTAGCAGTCGGCGTTATCAGAAGACAAGTGTCAGCTTGTTTGCCATCAAGCAAGAGTCGAGAGAATCGCTTCGAGCCTACATCCAGCGATTCAACCAAGTGGCGATGGATATCCCAATGGCCACATCGGAGACGATGATGAATGCCTTCACTCAGGGCCTTGTGGATGGGGACTTCTTCCGGTCGCTCATCCGAAAGCCGCCCCGAGATTATGATCATATGCTACATCGGGCCAACGAATACATAAACGTGGAAGAAGCACAAGCCACGAAAAACTCCGGCGGGCACCTATTCACGCGGCGGAAGCGACGCCGCTCGTGACCACCTAGAGGAAAGTGAAGCAATCCGATCCCCCACGCCAGTCGCACGTACAAGAAGTGGCGCCGCTCGCAAGCCAAAAAGAGGTGGACCCCTATGTTCTGCTCCCACCAGACGAATACGCACAACACGAAGGATTGTCGAAGTCTTCCCTTCGTGGCCAATCCCGTTCCCGGGAATGCGAGCGACGGTCTCCTCCCATCGACCGGAGACAAAGGACCCATGAAGTGACCGGACCCGCACCGAAGGCGACATCAGCAGACACCCGATCGACACCGATCTCCGAGGCAGGAGAATCGCCGGGCGTCCAGAGAACAGTCACGACCGTCCGCTCGGAAGAGGAAAAAGCATTACTTCCTGGGGCGAGATTAACGTTATTGCTGGCGGGCCGACCGGGGGAGACTCCAACCGAGCCAGAAAGGCGGGCGTCCGGCAGCTACAGATCCACGCAGTTGGTTGTAGCCAAGAGCGGGCAAGTGGACCGGAAATCACTTTCGGTCCCGGAGACTTGGAAGGAGTAGAAGTGCCCCACGACGACGCTCTGCTCATTAAAGCGGTAATAGCAAATTATACTGTTCACCGCATATTTGTTGACACAGGGAGCTCGGTCAACATCATATTCAAGAAGGCGTTCGATCAGCTGCAAATTGATCGTGCCGAGCTACTGCCCATGATGACCCCGCTCTACGGGTTTACGGGCAATGAAGTTCAGCCGGTCGGACAGATCCGACTGGCTACCTCACTGGGAGAGGAGCCGCTCAGGAGGACCAGGACAATAAACTTCGTGGTGGTCGACTCTCCCTCGTCCTACAACGTCATTTTGGGACGACCGGCGCTCGGCGAATTCCGAGCGGTTGTCTCAACCTTCCACCAGAAGATAAAGTTCCCCGTGGAGGACAAAGTAGGAGAAGTACGTGGAGATCAGTTAACAGCTCGGCGGTGCTATATAGAGATGGTCCGAGCAGAAGCTTGCTCCGCTCGGAAGGCGCCCCGAATCGAGGTACACGCCATAGCCGAGAAACCTCCTGCTTTAATTTACGATGAAAAGGAGGAAGTTCAGATCCATCCGACCCGATCGGAGGCCACGACTTTTATCGATCCGAAGGAGGCGAAGGAGGAGCGATCAATGCCTCCAACGAAATCATGATGTTTTAAATGCATTGCTACACAGTTGACGAAATTGAAGCAAGCTAGCGCATGAGGTTGCATGTCCGGCGGAGGCTCGACCGATGAAGCGGAGAAAAAGGGACTTGTTGGCAGCGGAATGCCATTATCCGGGCGAGTAGAAAAACTTCGGAGGTCGGCCACATCGCGAGTGCGGTTCCGTGGTGTGCGTGGTATTGGTCTCAGTGGGCGGCAGTGGAGAGTCGCATCGACTTTCGGGACTTGAACAAAGCATGCCCCAAGGATTTTTATCCCTTGCCCCGAATAGATCAGTTGGTGGACTCTAGGCCGGTTGTGAATTGATTTGCATGCTCGACGCATACCAAGGCTATCATCGGTGCCGCTCAGCGAAGATCAAGAAAGGTTAGCTTTGTAACTGCCGGCACGTATTGTTACAATGTGATGCCGTTCAGATTAAAGAATCTTTGGGGCCACCTATCAACGCTTGATGAACAAAGTGTTCGGGGAGCGAGATAGGCAAATCTGAAGTCTACATGGGCGACATTCTTATTAAATCATGCGGCCGATCTTTCAAGGATATGGAAGAAACCTTCCGAACGCTGCGTAATCAAGCTAAATCCCTAGAAATGCCTGTTCGGAGCCAAAGGAGGGCGTTTCTTGGGGTACATAGTGACCGAGCGGGGAATCGAAGCAAATCCCAGCAAGGTGAAAGCTCTGCAAGACATGCCGCCCCCAAGAAATACAAGAGAAGTGCAAAGGTTGACCGGTCAGATAACTACTTTGTCTAGATTCATCTCCAAAACCGCCGACCGGAGCCTTCCATTCTTCAAGATTCTGCGCAAGGCTACCAAGTTCCAGTGGGATGAAGAATGTGACCGAGCATTTGAAGAGTTGAAAACATATCTAAATTCTCTGCCTGTACTGGTCAAGCCGATCGGGGGTGAGTCACTGTATATTTATCTGTCGTCAACTGAGCATGCTGTAGGCTCAGCACTTGTGAGGGCGAGCGGTGAAGAGCAGCCGGTGTATTTTCTAAGCCACATTTTAAAAGATGCTGAATCTCGTTACACCGGGCTCGAGAAGTTGGCCTTTGCTTTAGTTCTAGCCGCTCGGCGCCTTCGACCGTATTTCTTGGCTCACACCATCATTGTCCGGACGAACAGTCCACTCGGAAGAGTACTGTTAAATCCAGAAGCGTCCGGACGGCTCATCAAGTGGACGACAGAATTAAGTGAATTTGACATCCAATATCAACCCCGCTCGGCGATCAAAGCCCAATCCTTGGCTGATTTTGTGACCGAAGTGCAAAGGCCAGAGCCGGAAGCTATGTGGAGAATATATGTGGATGGATCCTCTACTCGGCTCGGAAGCGGGATTGGAATATTGCTGCTCTCACCTCAAGAAGAGAAGATGCACCTATCCGTCCGGCTGGATTACAAAGCTACCAACAACGAAGCAGAGTATGAGGCCCTCATAACCGGATTGCAGGCAGCCCGGCATGTGGGTGCCGGTCGGGTGACTCTCTATTCGGACTCACAGTTGGCCGCTCAACAACTTTCTGGCACCTTTGAAATCAACAGTGTTCGGCTTAAACTCTACGTTGAGGCCTTTGAAAAACTCAAAGCTACTTTCCGAGAGGTTCTTATACAGAAGATCCCCCGAACGGAGAACCAGGCAGCAGACGAGTTAGCCAAACTCGCAAGTTCAATAACACCGGTTGCCATTCAGCAACCAATTGAAAAAGTACTGCTGGTGGCACACGTCGATCGGATGCAAGGCCTCACGTTTCCAAGCGACTGGAGGACACCTATTATAGAATTCCTTCGTTCGGGCACCACACCCTCCGATGAATATGCAGCTGACTCCTCGGAGAAGAGCCGGTCGGTTTACACTCATTGGAGATCAGCTTTACAAGAAAGCTTTCTCGCGCCCATTGTTGAAATGTGTAAGCTCGGAGGACTTAGCTTACATCCTCCAGGAAGTACATCAAGGATCATGCGGGGGTCATCCGGGCGGGCGCTCATTGGTCAAGAAGATCCTCTTGGCCGGATACTTTTGGCCAACTTTACAAACAGACGCCGCTCGGACAGTATCTACCTGCCTTTCATGCCAGAAGTATCACAACTTCTCCCACCGACCGGCCGAAGAAATGAAGGCGTCAAGCGTTTCATGCCCGTTCGACCAATGGGGAATGGATATTGTCGGTCCATTTCCGATGGCGTCCGGACAAAGGAAATTTTTACTAGTGGCGGTCGACTATTTCTCCAAATGGGTGGAAGCCGAGCCGCTGGCAAAGATCACTGAACAAATGGTTAAAAAATTCATCTGGCAACACATCATTTGTCGTTTCGGCATCCCTCGTCGACTAGTGTCCGACAACGGGCGGCAGTTCACAGGGAAGATGTTAGAGGATTGGTGCAAGAGCTACGACATTGAGCAACATTTCACATCCGTGGCCTATCCTCAGAGCAACGGTCAAGCAGAAGTGGCCAATCTCCGTGTCCTGCGTGCTCGGCTCGACCACTTGGGAGGAAGTTGGCCGGATGAAGTGCGGGCGTTTTATAGGCCATCCGAACAACTCCTAAGGAAGGAACAGGCGTTACACCTTTTCATCGGTATGCGGAGGTGAAGCGATCATTAGGTTAAGTCGGCGTTGAGTCCATCCGGGTCCGATGTTATGATGAAGGCAATGCGAGCGGAGGAATATGGGCTGGATTTGGTCGGCGAAGGCGTGCGGCATCCGTTCGGTGATGGCGTCTTAACGGATGAAGCAAAACTACAACCGCGTCATCCCCGATCATTCGGTCGGCGACCTTATGCGGAAGAAAGTCAAGCGGTCGGCGGCGTCGCAAGCTTGAAGCTCCGTGGCGGTCCTTCAAAATCATGAAAGCTCCGCTCGGGCGCATATTATTTGGAGGATGAGGACGGTCGGCAGTTAGATAGGCCGTGGAGCGCGAACCACCTCCAGCCTTACCGGGCGTGGTGAAAGGTGTGCCAATGTAAATCATCCTATGTACTTTTTTCATCTAATACTGGAAATGCAGAAATGAAGAATCAAGAGAACAAATATAAGGCATTGGTAAGAAACGAAGGCCACGAGCCACTTAGCCGGAGGTAAATGGGTCGAGCCAAGCGCTCGAGGATCAAAGACCCAGTACCTTCCGGATGGAGATAAATTATCCGAGCCAAAATGCTCGAAGCAGACCCTGAGCCGTTCGGCCAGGAGTACGTTCTCCAAGCTGGGTAAAAGGGGCATATGGATTATCCGAGCCAAGCACCCGAATAAGTGAAGGCCTCCCAGCCGATTAGGTTCGCCAGCAAATGACCCATGCCGTTCGGCCGGGCACAAAGACTGTTCAAGCGCGAGATAAGTTATGAAGGTCAAGGTCGCTCGACCTGGTAAGGAGTTAGCCTTGAAGGCCGTCTAGCCCAGACGTTAAACCGTCGTTAAAAATCGAGAGCCGCGCCGACCGGCTATAAACATCCGCGCCGACGAGCACCGTCGTTAAAGATCGAGTCGGTCTGGCGACTATAATACCCCGGGCGGATGAACGAATATTAGAATAAAAAACCGCGGAAACTACGAATATTAAAACATTCAGGCCCGATCGGGGGTTGGTCCTTTGGTACTTGGAGTGCTGAATTCACGTAAGCCAGATACGTGCAGCGCAAGTAGTCGTTAAAGATCGAGAGCCGCGCCGATCGGCTATAAACATCCGCGCCGACGAGCTCCGTCGTTAAAGATCGAGAGCCGCGCCGATCGGCTATAAACATCCGCGCGACGAGCATTCGCAAAAACTAAATTGTTTAAGTCCGATCGGCCGTCGGTTTGCCAATACTTCGCATTCAAATAGTATAGCCAAGCGCTAAACGATTTCGAGGAAAACGAGTCAATTGATTAACCTGATCGGTTGTCTAGTGGGAGACACGTCGTTAAAAATCGAGAGCCGCGCCGACCGGCTATAAACATCCGCGCCGACGAGCACCGTCGTTAAAAATCGAGAGCTGCGCCGACCGGCTATAAACGTCCGCGCCGACGAGCACCGTCGCTAAAAATCAAGAGCCGCGCCGATCGGCTATAAACATCCACGCCGACGAGCTCATGATCGTTCACAAGTACCAAATTGATTTATGCCGGTCGGCCGTCGGTTTGCTAATACTTCGCGTGCACTGAATGCAAGCAGTATGGTTAAGCGCTAAGTGCAAACAATATGGTTAAGCGCTAAGTGATTTTGAGGAAGCGAGTCAATTGATTAACCCGATCGGTCGTTTAGTAGGAAACCCGGGGAGCCCAACAGATTATACGAATGACCAGCAACGCATTAAAAAGGGGCAATGAAAGGCAAACAAAAAATACAAGGCGCATAAGGGAGCCGAACGGCACGTACAAAAATTTTACATCCGCCGAGCGGATGAAATACAGAAAGTACTTGAAATAACCCGCATCACTCCGGATCCTCAAAATTAAAAAAGGTGTCTGGGATGTCGTCAATCATGGCTGCCAGTTCGGGAGGGGGAATGCTCAGGTCAGCAGGAAGATGCCCCCCCTTCTTAAAGTACGCCGTGGTGACCTTGACCGCCTCGAGGAAGGTTGAGGAGACGTTGCCACCAAACTTTTCGCCAAAGCGCTCCGAGCGAAGGTATTCCTGGCGCGCTGCGGCTAGCCGACTTGGCTCTCCCTCCTTATATTTCTTGAGTGCCGCTCGGGAAGCGGTTAAGGTATCTTGGACAGCCTTCAAGTCCATCTCAGCTTTTGTGCGTTCGGCTGCACGGATCTCCCACTCGGCATTCAGATCGGCCTCTAGCTTCTTAGACTGCTGATCTAGGGCCCGGACTTCGACTTTCATTTTGTCCAGATCAGCAATCGCCCACCTCTTCCGGCCACTGGCGCGTTTCACGTCCCCGTCCCGCTTCTTCACCAAGTCTTCGAGTCGGGCCACCTCTGCAGCCAGATCAGCAGCCTTCTTATGTTCGGCCTCGAGAGTTTGTTTCTCCCGCTCGGCCGATGGATCCCCTGATACTTGGAGTTTTTCCAGGAGATCCTCCAGCTCGGCCAGCCGGTGGCTGGTGGCGATTTGCTCAGCCCAACGCTGTAAGGAAATAATAAAATCAGGAGTCAAACAATAACATGACACATGAAGAAAGATGAATTCACCTGTGTGGCCTGCTGCATATTCTTATCGCCGAGCTGCTTGGGCGTCATGAGGGCAACCTGAATCTGGGCGTCCTCAAAAAGCTTGGCGAGCGGACCCGTCAAGGTTATTTCGTGAACAGGGCTCGATGGCCGATCGGCAGACAATAAATATTCCTCCGATGGGAATCGGAGGGTGGTCTTGATGGTCGGATGGCCGGACGGCGCTTCTTCAGTTGTAGCCGCTGGTTGCGAAGACTCCCCTATGGTGGAAGTTTCGCCCAACCGACGTAAACGGCGACGAGTCCGGGGAGGAGAGCCGGAAGGCTGTGCGGTAGGCGAGGCCGCTGGAGTCCCGATCTATGATGGCATGCTAGCAAGCGAAGTTACGCCGATCGGCACCTGTGGTGCTCCCTCTTGTGGCGGCGGAAGGCTGGAGTCTCTTCGACGCTTTCGCCGAACTTCCAGCGGTGGATCCCCGACCTGAGGGACCCCCAGCTCGGCGGGGGCTGAGGAAACAGGATCCGCCTCAACCTCTGTTGAAGCGGATGGGGCAGCATCTGTTTCAGGGGCGGACTGCGCCCCCCCCTCTCCCGCGTCTGCCGGGCGGCTGGGAATGAGACCCCGCTCGGCGAGCTCCTTTTTGGTGGCCGCCTCAATTTCCACGGCCTTCAGTTTCAAATGAGCGGTAGCCTTAGAGCGCCACATGACTTCAGCTGCAGTAAACGAAATTAAAATCAATTAGACAAAAAAGACTAAGAGAGTAAAGAATCCTTACTCATGCGGACGGGGAGATTTGCCCGAACGGGAGACAATCCGAAAATATACAACACCCCCTTGAGCAGCAGCTGATCGATCTTGTATCGCTGACCGGACAACCAGTTCGCCGCATGAAGATAGGTTGGATTGCTTCTGAACTTGCCGAGCTCCGGCTGAGTCGGCACAGCGGTCTGCCATTTGGTTCGGAATGCTGGCCGCTCAGGAAGTCGGATATAAAAGAAAAACTCCTTCCAGTGTTTGTTGGAGGTCGGCATATTGTCAAAAAATTTAAAGCCTATTCTACTTTGGAAAATAAAAGTCCCCAGCTTGGATTGTTTGGGGTAGAAGAAGAAGTGGAATATTTTAGGGTCAAGAGGGATACTGTGCAGCTTGAAGAGGACGACCATCTCGCTCAGCAGCCTAAAGGAATTCGGCACAAGTTGGCCGAGCGGGATGCGAAAATAGTTACAAACCTCTAAAATAAAGGGATGGGTAGGAAATCTAAGGCCACCCTGGAATTGGTCTAAAAAGAAACAGATTCTGCCGATCGGCGGGTCATGTGGTCGGTCGGTCGGGTCGGCTACGACTATTTCATAGTTATCGGGAATTCCATACGTCCGAACAAGACGCCGAGCACCCTCCTCATCAAATCGACTCTCCATGGTCAGGTACCAAGGGCCATGAACACCAACAGCGGGTGCAGAGGAGCTTGCCATCTCGGAGAAGCGAAAGAATGGCAAGAAATCAAAGGAAGGGAAACGAAAGGGGCGAAATGAGCAGAGAAGATCTAGTAAGTGAAGGAAGAAGACTCACTGGGAAGGAAACGGGTGGAAAGAATCACCGATGAGATGATCGCCGCCTAAAAACAGACACTAGATCGCCGGAGACCGCAGCAACAGAACGAGGCAGAAGGCAACGCGCAAGCTAATATGCGGCCAAAAAAGGGAAGGAGGCTTTATACGGCCGAGGACAGCCAGCCTCCGCCGTCCGATCTAGGTTACGAGAAACGAGGACGCCCTCGGGCCGTCCATTTCAAACGGGGGCGTCCCATCGTAAGTGACGCCGCCGTCACACAATGGTCGACACGTGGCACCCTGTCGCCAGGCACAATTAATGCGCCCATACCGCGCATGCTTCGACTTAATGGAGAAGATTTGCGTGATTTTCGAGAAGATCTAGACAAGCAAACATCCATGTTGAGCGACAAGACAACCGGAATGAAGAGCCGAACGGCTGAATTTGACAGAAGGGCCGAACGGCCCCAGGGATATTATAAGGCGACGACCGCCCGCTCGGACACATATAGTCCAGTCAGTCGGACTCACGCCTCCTTCGACTAGACTTGAAGGAAGGCAAGTGATCCGCGGTAGAATGAGGGACCCATTTTTGAAGGGTCTCGACGAGGACCGATGAAGGGGCGACTAAGCGGTTAATGGCCACGCAGCATTGAGTAAGTCCGGCGGAGCTAGACATAACCCATCAAGGGTTTGGGTTTCGGCCAAGGCGGGGAGGATCGAAGGGCGGCGGGATGCTCGGAAACGAAAGGTCGGCGGGTCGTCCGTTCGGCCAAGATAAGGGCGAGGGGAGCGGCCTATGCTCTCGGCTCGGGATATGGGATATCAGCTAAAGCATGTCTGATGATTAGGCCGTACACAAGATCGCACGATGGAGGACCTTGCCGTCACATCATGGAAAGGTTGATACAGTAGCAGTATGGCCTCATGGACATATTCCTGACATATCCATATCTGGGCATGGCCCTTCTGACAGACCCATACCTGGGCATGGTCAAAGGCAGGTGGTTACTTTGATTGGTGCGCCCAGGCTTCTTCGGGAGGTCTATATAAGGCCTCCATTTCTTCACCGGAGGTATGAGAAATCTTGATCTGGAGACCACCTTCTTGTTATTCCTCGCCTGACTTGAGCGTCGGAGGGTCGTCGCCAGGACACCCCTCCCGGCTCGGTTTTGCTGCAGGTTCACCGGAGCACTCGAGGACCCAGCAAGGAGCGCCGCATCCCCAGCGTTCGTTGACCCTTGGTTCGAACAGGATCACTGAACATAAAGTCATCATGCATATTCACAGGGAAAAACTAAGCTGATACTAAGAACTGAGCTATGCTAATACTGAGCTACTGCTAGAACTGTACTGAATTCACAAACTAATTTGTGAAAGGTTGAAAATCGTATACATATAATAAGTGAAAATACTAAACATGCTGCTGAGGGGCCCGGCAACTGTACGTGCTATGCGCGCATCTCTAACTAGACCCGGGGTTGCAAGTCCCAAATTTAGTAGAGCTACTAGGTTATCTAAACCTAGGGACCGACTATGGGAGCCCAGCCCAATGGATATCTAATCCAGTACAGTGCCAACTGAAAAGTAAAATACTGAGTATAGCTAAACTGTTCTAAATTGCTCTTTCTAGGTTATCTGAACCTAGAGCTAGGTTGTCTGAATCTAGAGGCGAGTGTGGGAGCCCACCCATTGGACCGTAGTCCCATATAAGCTCGAATAAACTGATTTACTAATTTAGATGCTTCTAATGCATTCAACCGTGCTAATAAAAATGCTTAAGTTGCATTCTTTTCTAAGCTGGTTATTTAATCGAACACCTAGTGCACTTTAACTCCCCTCTCTATTAGGGAGACTACCTTTAGGCACCCAACAGCATCTAAACCTCCAACTGAAGGAGAAAAGATGTGTCCGGCCCATCTAAAGGTACTCACTAAATCCCTAAACCTGCGAGGAGGGTTAAATACACCCTATGTGTCGAAAACATACGCATATAACTAAACTAATGCACAGAAAAATCACACGGTAGCTATTATACTGCAGGTGAGGGGTTTCTTACCTCCGGTTCGTAATTTCTTACGATTCTATTCGCTAGAATTCCGGTGGAGACGACTTCTCGACGATTCGCTCACGTCCACGTGCTCTACTCGCGGAGGGGAACGTCCTTGTGCTGAAATCATCGCCGGAAAGTGACCTTGGGACCCTAGGGAGAGAACCCTAGGTCTCCTTGTGGTTGGCGCCGAGAGAGGGAGGAGAAGAGGGGATCGGCGTGAGTTAGGGTGAGGAGAAGAAAGTTGCCGAACCAACCTCTAAAATAAACCAAACCAACTTATGTCTTCCTATTTATATTAAGTAATTAATTCCACCAAACTCAATTATAAATATATATGATTCTCCTTTCTCTCAGCACGGCCCTGCTGGGTTCACCGGTTACTAAGGCTAACTAAAGGTTTAGCGGACCCGAGAGGTTCCGGGTTCGATTCCCGCTTAAGCCCTTTTTATTCTTTTAATTATTTTTGCTACTTCCGCTACTCGAAAAATTCCGGAAAAATATCTAAAAATTCCAGAATTATCTTAGAATAATTCTAATGCAAGTTTAAGAATTTGCAGGCGTTACAATCCCCCATACCTTATAAAAAGTTCGTCCTCGAACTTAGAACAATTCTGGGTACTTCTGTCTCATGCTGGCTTCTGTCTCCCAAGTTGCCTCTTCTGCTGTGTGACTGTGCCAAA
Organism: Zingiber officinale; assembly: GCF_018446385.1. Classification (NCBI taxonomy): domain Eukaryota; kingdom Viridiplantae; phylum Streptophyta; class Magnoliopsida; order Zingiberales; family Zingiberaceae; genus Zingiber; species Zingiber officinale. The sequence goes on from NC_055992.1 coordinate 60,582,684, forward strand.
TGATTTTGACTAATGGTACTTCCTTGTTCCACAATTTCTTAACTGCTCGGTCTATTATCTGAATAGGCCGACTATCATAGCTGAGGTCTTCACGGATCTGTACCGACTGGGTCTCAATCACCTGGGTGGAATCTGGGGTATGCTTCTTCAGCATAGAGACATGAAATACGTTGTGGACAGCTGACATTTCCTGGGGTAGCTCTAGCTCATATGCTACCTTGCCCACTCTTCTGCTGATAAGGTATGGTCCCACATATCTGGGACTTAGCTTGCCCTTCTTCCCAAAACGCATTACTCCCTTCATGGGAGCTACTCGAGGAACTCTGAATCCCTGAAAACTCTAAGTGCTGTATCGGCATAGCTTTTACGGCTCGGTCATCTATCTCTGGCGGATCTGTATAGGCTGTGGTATCTGCTACTAGATCTGTCTGAAGCTCTAGTTCTTTCATTCACCACTCTCATACCGGATTGGAGATCTACACTCCACCCATAGAGAGCCTCGTGGGTGACATGTCTGATAGATGTTGTTGTATGCAAATTCTGCTAAGCTCGGATATTTGCACCAACTTCCTGAAATCTAGGGCACTCGGAGCATATCTTGAGTACGGTTTACTCGCTGCTGTCGACCATCATGCGGATGGAATCTTGTCTTGAACTTTTACCGTGCCCAATCTTGTTGTACACACTCCCGAAGTGTGATGTAAATCTCTTGTCTCTGCGAAATAATGGTACGTGGGACTCCATGAAGTCGACGATCTCCTGGAGATACAACTGAGCTAGCTTCTCCATGGAGTAGGATATCTTGATAGCTAAAAAGTGGGTGATTTAGTCAACCTGTCGACTATTACCCAGATGGCATCCAAACCATTCGTGGTTCTGGGTAGTCCCACTATGAAGTCCATAGAGATATCCTCCCACTTCCATTCTGGAATCTGTATAGGCTGCAGAACTCCTCCTGGTCGCTGATGTTCTGCCTTGACCCTCTGACAGGTGAGGCAGATGCTAACATATCTGGCGATGTCTCGCTTCATCCCGGGCCACCAAAAATGTTTCTTCAGGTCTTGATACATTTTGGTGGAACCTGGATGCATCGCATAGGGAGTCCTGTGAGCCTCATCTAAAATCTGTCTCCGTAGCTCCTCCTGATCTGGAACACAGAGTCTGTCACCAAAATACAACACCCCCCTATCGGACACTCTGAATTCTCTACTTTCTGATTCTGCTAGCCCTTGCTTGATTTTCTGAATTTCAGGGTCCTGCTCCTGAGCTGACTGAATATCACCAAGCAAGGTAGACTCTAAGGTCATAGTAGAGAGCTGTCCAACGATGAGTTCAAGACCGAAATCTATGATCTCCTTCTGTAGGGTTGGTGACATGGCTGCTAGAGATAATAAGGTAGCACTGGACTTTCTGCTAAGTGCATCTGCTACCTTATTTGCTTTCCCTGGATGGTAGAGGATGTCTATATCGTAGTCTTTGACCAGCTCTAACCATCTGCGTTGTCGCATATTCAGATCCTTCTGAGTGAAGAAGTACTTCAGACTCTGATGATCTGTATACACTCTGCACTGAGCTCCATACAAATAATGTCTCCAAATTTTTAGAGCGAACACCACTGCTGCAAGCTCAAGGTCATGAGTAGGATAATTCTTCTCATAATCCTTGAGTTGTCTAGAGGCATAGGCGATCACCTTGTCGTTTTGTATCAGCACTGCTCCTAGTCCCAGGTTAGAGGCATCACTATAGATGTCAAAGCTGCTGGTGTTGTCTGGTAGAGCCAAAATGGGAGCACTGGTCAATATCCTTTTCAGCTCGCTGAAACTGTTCTCACAGTCCTCTGTCCACTGATACTTCCTGTTCTTTCTGGTAAGAGATGTCAATGGGGAGGTTATCCTGGAGAAGTCCTCTACAAACTTTCTGTAATATCCTGCTAATCCCAGAAAGCTCCTGATTTCGCTGGCGTTCTTAGGTCTCTTCCAGTTACTTACTGCTTCTATCTTGCTGGGATCTACCATAATACCATCCTTTGAGATGATGTGACCCAGGAAGGACACCTGATCTAACCAAAATTCACATTTCGTGAACTTGGCGTATAGCTGGTTCTGCTGAAGGGTCTGCAATACTAGTTTCAGGTGCTCTGAATGTTCTTCCTGAGTTCCTGAATAGATAAGAATGTCATCGATAAACACAATAACAAACTTATCTAAATACTCCCTGAATACTCTGTTCATGAGATCCATGAATGTAGCTGGAGCATTGGTCACGCCAAAGGGCATGACTACGAACTCGTAGTGTCCGTATCTGGTTCTGAATGTTGTCTTGGGTATATCCCCTTCTTTAACCTTCACCTGATGATAACCTGATCTGAGATCTATCTTAGAGAACACTGCTGCTCCCTTCAGTTGGTCGAACAGGTCATCGATTCTGGGAAGGGGATACCTGTTCTTGATCGTGACTTGGTTCAGTGATCTGTAGTTTATGCACAGTCGCATGCTTCCATCCTTCTTCTTCACGAACAATACAAGCGCTCCCCATGGCGAGTGACTCGGGCGTATGAAACCCTTGTCAAGCAGCTCCTGTAGTTACTCCTGAAGTTCCTTCAGTTCTGCTGGCGCTTTGGAGATAGGATTTGTACCGGGAATGAGCTCTATCTCAAAGTCAATCTCCCTGTCTGGTGCTAAGCCTGGTAACTCTTCAGGGAAGACTGCTGGGTAGTCACATACGACTCGAACCTCTGCTAGCTGTTGGTTCTTGTCCTGGCTGGCGTTGACTGCATGTGCTAGGAATCCTGTACATCCTGAATCCAGTAGCTTCTGTGCTTTCATAGCTGAGAGAAGCTTCTTGGCCTTTCTCTTTGGTTCCCCGCTGTATTCAAATTGCACTGCCGCTTCAGGTTGGAAGATGACTTTCTGTTTACGGCACTCTATGGTAGACCGTACTTGATCAGAAAGTCCATTCCAAAGATAACGTCATAGTCGGTCATCTCTAGCACTATCAGATCACAAAAGAGCTCTCTGTCTGCTATAATGACCGGCACTGCTCTGAGCCAGTGTGTGGATGCCATGATCTCTCCTGAAGGTAGTGCCGTCAAAAACTGTCCACTGAGTACCTCTGAGGGTATTTCTACTTTTCCGGAGAACATCCTAGCTATATATGAATGGGTTGCCCCAGTATCAAATAGAACAGTAGCACTATACTGAAAAATGCTAATCTGACCTGTGACAACTGTCGAGGCATTGGCTACATCCTCTCTGGTGAGTGAGTAGATCCTCGCATTCGCCATAGCTGGAGGGGCTTCTAATCTGCCCTGGCTGATAAGTGGACCTTCTAGAGCGGCCTGCATCTGATACAACTGAGCTGGCTGGCCTGCATACTGAAGCTGCTGTGGCTGAGGAAGACCGGTCTTGTTCGGGCACTGCTTGGCCATGTGCCCTTCTTGTCCACATTCAAAGCATCCTCGTGTGCCCTTGCGACAACCCCCTGGGTGGAATTTCCCACAAGTAGCACACTTTGGATAACTGGGTCGCTTGCTAGATGGTCCTCCTTTTGGGTCACTCCCTGATTTGCGCTTGCTGTTGGAGTTCCCTTTCCAGTTAGAGCTGTGGCCTTGTTGTTTTTGAGTGTGAGAGTTTCCTTGGCCTTTGGACTCTGAGGAGACTTGCTTCTGCTGCTTTATGTTGTTCTGGTAATGCTCTGTGGTCAAGGCACTGCTCACTAACTCCTCTGTGGTTTGTGGCCTATGTATGCCACCAGCCACGTTCACTGCTATCTCTGGCCTCAGCATCTTGAGCATCAACCGGATTCGTTCCTTCTCTGTGCTAACTAGCTCCGGGCATAGACGAGCCAACCTGTTGAATTTCTTCACGGCTTCCTCAATTGAAAGGTTGCCCTGACGAAACTCAGTGAACTCGTCATAGTGGCGGTTTGTAACCCGTATGTGAAAGAACTCCTCGAAGAATTCCTTCTCGAAGTCAGCCCATGACATCTGGGCGCTTCGTTCTGATTCTTTCCCACCACATGCGTGTGTCTCCTGTCAGGCAGAAGGAGGCACACTTCACCTTCTCGTGTTCTGGCCAGTCCAGAAGCTCCATCATGCTCTCCAATGTTTTGAACCAGGCTTGTGCATCCCATGGTTCACTAGTGCCTGAGAAGTTCTCTGGCTTGACTCGCTGCCACTGGATCAGATAGGCTTCCTTTCTTGGCTCAGCTGCTGGGGCTGCTGGTGCTGGTGCTGGTGCTGGTGCTGTGGGCTGAGCTGGTGGAACCTCTAAGACTACTGGAGTCGTCAAATTCGGTTCCGGGGTGACTGTGGGGGTACTCTGCTGATTAGCCTTTAAGGTGGCTATTTCCTGTTGCTGTTCAGCTAGCTGCTGCTGTAACTGAGCCACTAATGCTGTAAGGTCTGGAGGAGGCACTGAACTGCCTGCCTCTTGCTGGGGCTCAGTAGCTAGTGCCCTTCTAGCTGGGCGTCCTCGTGCCATTTCTAAAGACATAGAGAACATAACATAACTAAGGTAATTACAGTTATATAACTACTGATATCATGTTTAAAACTACCACATACTAACAAGCAGCAGCCATATAAACGTGAACTGTAACTAGAAAGCAAGAACAATAAAGAGAGTAGAGGTATTCTTACTTGGAAGCTGCAGGTACAATGCTGATGTGTGTGTAGGAAGTATGGAACACTGCTCTGATACCACCTTCTGGGTACTGGCTGTAAGGTCGGTCGCTACAATTTATGCTAAACTATACTGTGCGGAAAGCTGGGCTAATTAAAATTTTACTCTACTAAGGACGGATACAACTGATAAGAAAGGTCTAAAGACCTTCTTTGCTGGTGTACACATGCTAAGGAGGGGAAACTGAACATCCCAACTGAGCTAGGGACTAGAAACTAAACTTCCCAACTACCTACAGACCTGCCGATCGATCCACAGATCGATCCAGGCACCTGAAACTCTCCTGGAACGCTACTGTATCGTGCTGGGTCGGTCGGCTGACCGATCCAGGAGGATACAGTGGCATACTGTATCTGTCTGGATCGGTCGGCTGACCGATCCAGTGGCACTGCTCAGGCCCTGATCGGTCTGGAGACCGATCAGAGTTCTGATTTCGCTCGGGAATCTGATTTCAGCACTTTAGCGTGCCAAAACCTCACACAACAACTCTAAACCAATGCAAATCACACTAATATAAAACTACTAACATTCTAAACCTGGCATACTACATAGTGCATGGTTTACTATCTCATAACACTTAACAATCAAAACTGAATAATGAAAACTAAAAAAAACGCAAAGTGCTAATACTGAAGTAAAACTGTTTAGATCCCAAAGATCTTTATTCCAACTCTTGCCCACGCACATCTTGATAGCATTGCCCTTCAGCCTCCGCTACTGATCCACTTTTCCTTTACCTTTATCTGCAGTATAAGAAAAGTAGTATCTATAAGCTAAAAAGCTTAGTAAGAAACCATCTACCTCACAAAACATGCAACGATGCAAATATGATTTTAAATCATGCTGTTTAAAACATATGCTGGATATACTGAATAAACTAAGCATGGCATGGCATATAAGCATACAATCATGGCATATCTAAAGCTGAACATAAAGTCATCATGCATATTCACAGGGAAAAACTAAGCCGATACTAAGAACTGAGCTACGCTAATACTGAGCTACTGCTAGAACTGTACTGAATTCACGAACTAATTTGTGAAAGGTTGAAAACCGTATACATATAATAAGTGAAAATACTAAACATGCTGCTGAGGGGCCCGGCAACTGTACGTGCTATGCGCGCATCTCTAACTAGACTCGGGGTTGCAAGTCCCGAATTTAGTAGAGCTACTAGGTTATCTAAACCTAGGGACCGACTATGGGAGCCCAGCCCAATGGATATCTAATCAACTGAAAAGTAAAATACTGAGTATAGCTAAACTGTTCTAAATTGCTCTTTCTAGGTTATCTGAACCTAGAGCTAGGTTGTCTGAACCTAGAGGCGACTGTGGGAGCCCACCCATTGGACCGTAGTCCCATATAAGCTCGAATAAACTGATTTACTAATTTAGATGCTTCTAATGCATTCAACCGTGCTAATAAAAATGCTTAAGTTGCATTCTTTTCTAAGCTGGTTATTTAATCGAACACCTAGTGCACTTTAACTCCCCTCTCTATTAGGGAGGCTACCTTTAGGCACCCAACAGCATCTAAACCTCCAACTGAAGGAGAAAAGATGTGTCCGGCCCATCTAAAGGTACTCACTAAATCCCTAAACCTGCGAGGAGGGTTAAATACACCCTATGTGTCGAAAACATACGCATATAACTAAACTAATGCACAGAAAAATCACACGGTAGCTATTATACTGCAGGTGAGGGGTTTCTTACCTTCGGTTCGTAATTTCTTACGATTCTATTCGCTAGAATTCCGGTGGAGACGACTTCTCGACGATTCGCTCGCGTCCACGTGCTCTACTCGCGGAGGGGAACGTCCTTGTGCTGAAATCGTCGCCGGAAAGTGACCTTGGGACCCTAGGGAGAGAACCCTAGGTCTCCTTGTGGTTGGCGCCGAGAGAGGGAGGAGAAGAGGGGATCGGCGTGAGTTAGGGTGAGGAGAAGAAAGTTGCCGAACCAACCTCTAAAATAAACCAAACCAACTTATGTCTTCCTATTTATATTAAGTAATTAATTCCGCCAAACTCAATTATAAATATATATGATTCTCCTTTCTCTTAGCACGGCCATGCTGGGTTCACCGGTTACTAAAGCTAACTAAAGGTTTAGCGGACCCGAGAGGTTCCGGGTTCGATTCCCGCTTAAGCCCTTTTTATTCTTTTAATTATTTTTGCTACTTCCGCTACTCGGAAAATTCCGGAAAAATATCTAAAAATTCCAGAATTATCTTAGAATAATTCTAATGCAAGTTTGAGAATTTTCGGGCGTTACAGCAATACTTGCAAAAATACCCCTAGGATATTTTCTGATAAAATAAATCTAATTAATTTAGAAAATTCAGAAAATCTGAAAATAATTAATAACCCTAAAAATTCGAATTTAAACCTAAACAAATCTGAAAGTTCAAATAATAATGATGATAAGGTCAATATTAATCTAGACATAATTAATAAATTGTTTAATAATCTAGACAATATCAATCTGGAAAATCCTATCCAAACCCAAGATAGTTTAATTAACAAAAAATTAAATTTTAAAGATAAGACTTATTTAATAAATTCCACTAATTATATCAACTTAAAAGGTAAAGAAAATATAAGGATAAAATCAAAACGGAAGTTAACAAACTTAAAATTAAATGTTAAAGATAACATATTAAACAAAAATAATCTAGAAAATTCAAAATTAACAATTAATAAAAAGCTAAAAGATAAACCTTTAAAGAAATATAATTCAAACAATTTAATTAACTCAAATTCAAAAATAAATAAAAACTTAAACTTTAAAAATAAGCTATTAAAGAAAGATAATTCAATTAACCCAATAAAATTGAAAGAAAATTTAAATATTAAATATACTCTTTTAAAGAAAGATAATTTGACCAATTTAATTAATTCAAAATTAAAAACTTAAATTTAAATTACAAACTAAACATTAAAACTTAACTAAAACAACTCTAATTATACAAGAAATCTTAAAAAGAAAAATCAACAATTTAGGGGGAGACTACAGAATAGCTGGCACCTCCAAAAATAATTTACCCGGCAGGGTAACCGAAACCAACTTACTCGGTAGGGTACCCAAAATCAACCTACCCGGCAGGGTAATTAGGACTAGTTAAAAAGGGTTCAAGTTTAACTTGAAAAATGGTACTGGTGAAGTTTTGGATGATAGTACGTTAGGGAAGCTTAGTCTATGCATGTCTAGGAAGATATGGCTTCGACCTGGTGCATTTGGCCAAGTGGAACTGACTGAAGCTACCCTTTATGGATCCTAACCAGTTAGACCAAGGTTTTGTACTAAGTCCAGTGGATAGGACTATTTGGAAAACCTCGAATGCATGGTTACTCTAATGATGTCCAAGTGACTCACCATAGCCCAAAAGTTTATCCAGAGAACGTCTATTTGTTGAACCCAAAGCTAAACCTGAATCTAACACAAGTTAAAAACAAACCCTAAAATTTAACCTAATTTATCTCACAAAATTATAGGATTCCCAGATAGAAAATATAGATCGGGTGAGATGACTAAGGACTTAAAATTAAATTCAACTAAAATTAAAATTAAATTCAATTCAATTAAAATTAAATTAAATTAAAACTAAATTAAATTCAATTAAAACTAAAATTAAATTAAACTCAACTAAAATTAAAATTCAATTCAATTCAATTAAAATTAAATTAAATTAAAATTAAATCAATTAAATTAAATTAACATGTAAATTTTTTTAACTTAAAAATACATTTTAAAAATTAAAATTCATTTTTTTCTTAAAAATTTATTTTAAAAATTAAACTTAAATTATAAAAAAAAATATTTTAAAAATTACCTTAAAAATCATTTTAAAAATTATTTTAAAAAAAAGATATTTTAAAAAATTATTTTTAAAACTATTTTAAAAATTATTTTAAAAACTTTTAAAAATCATTTTAAAAACTATTTTAAAAACTTTTAAAAATCATTTTAAAAACTATTTTTAAAAAAAAAATATTTTTTTAAAAAAACTATTTTAAAAATTATTTTAAAACTTTTAAAAATCATTTTAAAAATCATTTTAAAAATTATTTTAAAAATTATTAAAAATAATTTTAAAAACTATTTTAAAAAATATATTTTTTTTAAAAAAACTTTTTTAAAACTATTTTAAAAATTATTTAAAATCATTTTAAAAATTATTTGTAAAACTATTTTAAAAACTTTTAAAAATCATTTTAAAAATTCCTTTAAAAATTATTAATTATTTTAAAATTTTATTTTAAAATCATATTAAAAATCCTTTTTAACCTAAAAAAAACTTTTCAAGAAAACTTAAAGTTAAATAAAATAAATTAAATTCAAATTACATTAAAATATGTTAAACTAATCCTTAATGATGTTATTGACAAATAATTAAGTTTTGATTAACTTAAGATTATATACTTAATTAAATATTTAATAAGTGAATAATTGAAGCAAAAACTTCAAAAATTAACTTTAATTTACACTAAACTGTTAATTAATTCTTAACCTTAATTTAACTCAATAAATCCTAATTTTAACATTAATCAAAATCTTAATTTCACTATAATTTAATCATAATTTATCATTATTAACGATTCAAATTGAACCTTAACTATGTTTAATAACTTTAATAAATTTAACTTCGAATTAATGTTAACTTTAAACTAAGTTAATCCTACTTAAAACGAAGTAAATGAATTGTAACGACCCAAATTTTCTTATTTTGAGCTCCAAAAATAATTCAAAAACATTTTGAAATGCTATAGAAAAATTCTAGAGATTTTTAGAAATTTTTAGAGTATTTTTACGTAATTTTTGGAGTTCATTTGGTATTTTTACCAAGAGGAAGAAGTAAAAAAATAATAATAATAATAATATATGTTGAAGCCAAGTTTTGAACCCAAGATCACGGACCCGAACTAGAGTCTTAAGGAACTCAGCCCAACCATCTGGTCTACAGATATTTTGTTAATCATATATGGAGCGATATATATTTAACTAGTAGTTAGGAACAGTAAAATAAATTGGAAAAATGTTTTGGCCGAGGTTCAAACCCTCGACCTCGGTCCCGAAGCAAAGATTTAAGCGGAGCGGCTGACCAAGTGTGCTAGCGATCGTTTGTTATTAAGGAAGGAGAAAAATTCCATTTAAGCTATAGTTGGAAACGAAAATAACCTTAAGTATAAGATTTAAATCTTTTTCCTAAAACCTAAAATTTCCTCTCTCGAAGCCTTCCTCTCTGCTTCACGCGTGCGCGGCGCCGATTCCTTCTCGGGCGAAAACGAAGCTAGTGTTAGGACCAAAAGTAGCTAGAGGGGGGGTGAATAGCTCGTCGCGTTCGCTCGGTGCTCGGCGTTGCTTGTTCCTTCAAAGATGTGCAGCGGAAAATACAGAAACAAACACACAATGCTAACACGGTTGGTTTTACTTGGTATCCACCTCACAAGAGGTGACTAATCCAAGGATCCACACCAACACACACACCCTCCACTAAATAAAACTCTCCTTTGTGGTAACTACCAAGGGCGGAGAAGCCCTACAATACTCAATACAAGAAGAGAGGGAAAGGATACAAGAAATACAAGCTTACAAGCTTACAATGAGTACAAAACCCTAACCCTAGCTTCTCTTCTTGGCTTTGATCCGCCTCTTGACTTGGAGAGCTTCCAAGATCCTTCAAGAACTGGCGATCTGAGCTTTGTGAGCGCTGTGGAGGAGTTGGCGAGAGCTCTGGAGTGAATCGGAGAGGTTCTACCGCAGCCATCGAACGCCTGCAGCTATAAACGATGTCAACGGTCGGATCCCGATCGATTCGAATGTTCCCAATCGATCGGGAGGCTTTGGATCGATCACGGATCGATCCAGAGCGCTTCGTACGAAAGCGCTGGATCGATCCACGGATCGATCCGGCGCTTATCGCGCGACAGCGTCCCAATCGATCCATCGATCGATTGGGACCTCTGAATGGATCCACGGATCGATCCGAGCTCGATTGGGCAGTCGGATCGATCCAGCGATCGATCCAGCTTGATCGATCAGCCGATCGATCCAGCACTTGGTTTTTGTCCAAAACCAAGTCCTAAACCTCCCAAACCAACATCCGGTCAACCTTGACCTGTTGGTATGTCATGCCTAGCATCTAGTCACTCCCTTGACCTGCTAGGACTCCCTTACCAAGTGTCCGGTCAATCCCTTTGACCCACTTGGACTTTTCTCTGTGCCAAGTATCCGGTCAATCCCTTTGACCTACTTGGACTTTTCTTTCATGCCAAGTATCCAGTCAATCCTTTGACCTACTTGGACTTCCCAGCACCAGATGTCCGATCATCCTTGATCCATCTGGATTTTCCCTTGCCTGGCTTCACTCACCAGGGCTTTCACCTAGCTTCACTCACTAGGGTTTTCCATCTGCCTAGCTTCACTCACTAGGACTTTCACCTGGCTTCACTCACCAGGATTTCCATCTGCCTAACTTCACTCACTAGGACTTTCACCTGGCTTCACTCACCAGGATTTCCATCTGCCTAGCTTCACTCACTAGGACTTTCATTTTGCCTAACATCCCAGTTAGGACTTCCCAGTCAAGTATCCAGTCAACCTTGACCTACTTGACTCTTCTTCAATCAATATCTTATTGTCAAACATCTAAACCCAAACCAAGACTCAGCTTGGTTACCCAGGTCAACCTTGACCTGAGGGATATTGCACCAACAATCTCCCCCTTTTTGATGTTTGACAATACCACAATAACACTTACAATCTCATATGTAAGTTAGGCTAATCCCATAGCCTCCTTCTTCATGCCACTAGGTAATGAAAGCATAAATTAAGCTCTTCATTCTCCCCCTAAGAGGGCAAACTCCCTCTAGGTAATGAAAGCCTAACTTACTCCCTTTCATGAGTCCTTTCATTCCCCCCTATGACCTTCCCATAGGTAATGAAGGACTAAGCTTAACCATACATTCTCCCCCTATTGGCACACATCAACCCATCGTTGGACACACATCAACCTATGCTCCAATTCTGGGCACACTTCAACAAATCCATTTGTTGAAGACTCTCCCCCTGAAGAGTTGCTCATCGTTGTTCACAACATCACTCGTTGTGATCAACACGATAATGAAGGTCTCATACCCTTCATTTATCCTTAACTTCTCCCTCAATGTAGACAACTACCCAACCTTGAGCATTATCTACCACTTGAGTGTCCACTTGAAATAATGAGGATATCCACTCCCCATTTTTCCCCATTTCAAGTTTAAATGCTCAACCTTGAGCAAGTCCACAACAGAAGGTTAACCACCTTCCAAGGTTCATGAAAAATAATTTTCATGTCTTTAAAGAGTCCCTCCCCCTAAAGACATGGTGGTAACTTCTGTCATTGCACCAACAATGACTTGGAATCCCTAAAACATTAGGAAACCCAAATTTAGAAGTTTTGAGGTTCAAATATTCAAAATTTGAAACAACCTCAACCTAAACTTCTACTTAGTCGTCGTTAACCAATCCATCCTTGTTTTCAACATGAAAACACCCTTTGTATGTATACAAATGTATTTAAGGGGTTTGGAATGGTTACTTAGACTCAAAGAGGTTCAAAGATGCTGAGATCAGGCCTTCCCAGCCAAAATCAGCAACTTGGATCGATTGGAGTTGGGTTCCAATCGATTGAACCTTTCTGAATCGATCCACGGATCGATTCAGACTCCCTGGATCGATCGGCTGATCGATCCAGCGAGCTTCTGCTCGCGGGAATTGCCGTTTGAATCGATCCATGGATCGATTCAGGAACTCCAATCGATCCATGGATCGATCGGAGCTCTGATAGTTGCTGAAATTCCATTTCAGTCAACTTCAGAAACCCCTAGAAAATTCTACAAAAATCCAAAAATTATGAAATTTCGTGTAGACATTATTTAGGGCATACTTAATCATGGAAAAATAGCTTTCTATGAAAATACATCATATTTTCAAAGATTGACACAAACTTGAAAACTTGCAAAAACTTTAGTGTTTTTCTTCAAGTTTGTGTCTAACTATTCAATGGTGATTACTATCAAAAGATAGCCTTCACCAAGGTTTTCCAAAAACATTTTAAAAATATTTTCAAAACCAATATCCCATCATGTTCCTTGGGCATAATGCACATGACTTGTACATTAGCTTTCCCAATGATGGGAAAACACATAACTATGTGTTTTGATGAATTTAAAACTCAAAGGAATGCACTAAATCAACATCTTGAGCTTTGTTCATCATCCTAACATCTCACTTGTATATAATATGCACTAAAACACATACAAGTCACCTTAGAGGTCTTTGTGAGATGTAAAATTTGGTTTTGCCCTATTCTAGGGATCATGCATATCTATCTAGGCATTTTAGAAATGTTAGACATCCACCTAGGATGTCACTTGTCAATAAGTGTCGTTAAATGTCATTCGTCCTTAATTACAAGGAATTAAACTTAATGCATGATTATGTTATGGCATACATCAACAGAAAATAATTTTCAAAAGAAAATATCCTATTACTACATGATGTATGAATGTCATGACATGGTATTTTTGGATTTTCCATAATAAAACATGAATGCAAAAACTAGACATGATGTCATGGCATATGATGGGCAAACAATCATGGCAAGATTTAGCATAAATAAAATATACCTAGATTAACTATCTAAGTATCCTTAAAGTCTTAGCTAAACTTACAACTTAAACCTAGATTGCCCTAAAGTGCTACAAGAGAATGCCAAAGCCTAAATTTGGCATTTCTAATTTCCTTGATTTAATGTATGCCAATTGAAAATAAACATGTCCTCAAATGTTGGCATATTCCATTTTTCCTCAAGAGTAGCACTTTTAAATTTAAGGCCCGGATTGCCTTAAATTGCCTAAGAACATACCAAAATCCCAACTTGATAGTTCTTATGAATTTCCCAATATGTGTCATTTAAGATTAAAATAAATTCTTCCACCATTAGGCACATTTTACTCTTTCAAGGAGTAATCAATAGGTCCATTTCATTTTCAAAGGTTAACTAAAACCTTGAAAATGCTCCTTGAGTGTCAATTTCCTCAAAGTTGGGTTAACTACCCTTCTAATCGGAGTTGACACTCTCTAACCCATCTATGGGGTAGAGAAGATGCTCCTAGGAACCCAACACCTATTGGTGCTCCTTGGATGCTCTAGGTACTCACTAGGGATAACTTCCCTAGATACCTTCCTAGTGACCTTGTTGGGCTTCTTAGAAGCCTTGGTCACATTTTCTAGGTCAACTCTAGGGATAACCTCCCTTGTGACCTTGTTTGTGACTTTCTTAGACTTCTTAGAAATCTTAGTCACATTTATTGCAAAAATACTCTTAGGGATGACTTCCCTAGTATTCTTGGCTTGACCACTAGACCTAGGGTTTGTTCCATAACTATATGGAATTCTATGGTAAGAGGGCACATCCTTCTTAGCCTTTGGTTTGTATCCCAAACCTCTATGGCCATTGGATGGCTTTTGTACCCCTAAACCTAGGTTATGCTCATTTTGCCCTAATAGGATATTTTCCATCCTTTTTAGGGTCTTTTCCATTTTATCAAGCCTTGATCTCAAGACTTGATTTTCTATCACTAAGTCCTTAGTTTTTGGTTTTTCATTTGATCCATGAGTATTTTTGTTTCTAGGCTTGTATCTTACATCCTTAGAGTTATCGCCTAGGTTTTTACCTACATTCCTAGCCTTAGGGATAGTAGTTTTGGCATGTAGGGCCACATGCTTTTCCTTAAAGCCCTCATGCTTCCTATTCTTATGGTAAATCGCATTAAAATGATAAAAGTTAGAACTATCATGCTTTTTACCATAATGTAAAGGGGTAGGCTCAATAAATGTTACCTTCTTCTTTACCTTGGAGGCTCCCCCTTGCCTAGTGCCTCCTTGAGCCTTGACCACCTTCTTCCCCTTGGGGCATTGACTTCGGTAATGCCCCTTTTGATTGCAAGAGAAGCATATAATATGCTCCTTGCTCTTCTTTGTGTTGGGAATGATCTCCTTGGGCTTCGCCTTGCCCTTTTGTGCCACTTGGCCCTTCTTCTTGGCCAATTTAGGGCACTTGCTCTTGTAGTGCCCATGTTCCCTACACTCAAAGCATATAATATGATTTTTATTATTAATTGAAATATTTATACCTTTGCTTGTAGGGGTGGCATCTTTTTCTTTGGATCCGGAGGTAGAAGCTTCCTCTTGATCGGACCTTGATTCTCCTCCATTTGATTTTTCTTGACTTGTGGAGGTAGAAGCTTTTTCCTCCTCTTCTTCTCTTGACCCGGATGTAGAAGCTTCTTCTTCTTCTTGATCCGGTGTCACCAAGGATTGCTCCCCCTCAATCCTAGAGGTGGAGGCTTCATCATCTTGAATATGAAACAAGGAGTATGCTCCCTCCTTGTTCCCTTCATTGCATTCCCTTGAGGATGAAGCTTCTTGGATTTCCTCTTCTTCGGAGGTTGAGTATCTCTCAACCTCGGAGTCCTCCTCTTGGTCTTGCTCCAAAGAGTCACCCTCTCTGGATTCTTCATGATCTTGTACAGTGGAGGGGATCTCTTCATGAAGCTTGGCCAATTTGCTCCAAAGCTCCTTGGCATCTTCGAATTCTCCAACTCGAGCCAAGATGTGGCTAGGCAATAAGTTGACCAGAAGCTTGGTCACTTTGTCATTTGCCTCGCCCCTTTGAATTTGCTCTGAGCTCCATCTGCTTTTCTTTAGAAGCTTGCCCTTGGAGTTTGTTGGAGCTTTGAAGCCTTCCATTAGAGCAAACCATTGCTCTATCTCCATCATAAGAAAATCTTCGATTCTTGATTTCCAAGAATCGAAACTCGTAGAAATGTATGGTGGAGCCACCCTTGTATCAATTCCAAGTCCATCTTGGAATTGCATCTTGAAGTTGAGCTTCTTGAATTCTTTGACTTTGATGAATTTGCTCCAACTTCTTCACCCTCTAGCTTTTCTTGTTATGCTTGACCCTTCCGGCGATGATTCCGGTGAAGAGCGGCCTTGCTCTGATACCACTTGTTAGGACCAAAAGTAGCTAGAGGGGGGGTGAATAGCTCGTCGCGTTCGCTCGGTGCTCGGCATTGCTTGTTCCTTCAAAGATGTGCAGCGGAAAATACAGAAACAAACACACAACGCTAACACGGTTGGTTTTACTTGGTATCCACCTCACAAGAGGTGACTAATCCAAGGATCCACACCAACACACACACCCTCCACTAAATAAAACTCTCCTTTGTGGTAACTACCAAGGGCGGAGAAGCCCTACAATACTCAATACAAGAAGAGAGGGAAAGGATACAAGAAATACAAGCTTACAAGCTTACAATGAGTACAAAACCCTAACCCTAGCTTGTAACGACCCAATTTTCCCTATTCTGAGTTTCAAACGTCCATAAAAATGTTTGAAAATACTGTTAAAATATTCTAGAGATTTTTAGGAATTTTTAGAGTATTTTTACGTAATTTTTGGAGGTCGTTTAGTATTTTTACAAAACCAAGGAGGTTTAAGCAAAAAGTGTTGGAGAAGAGGTTCGAACCCGCGACCTCAGGTCGGACCAAACCAAGCCAAACCGGCTTGACCAGCTGGGATAAGAGATTGATGTTAATCTCATATAGAATTAAATAAGGTTATAGTATAGTTGGGTTATATCCGAATACTTATAAAAGGAAATAAGTTTTGGGATTTTAAGGAAAACCGAACTTTTTCTCCCGAAAACCTAATTTCCTTCGCCTTCTCCCTCGCGACGGCGCAAGTACTCTCGGCGGAAACCTAGAGCGAGCTAGGGTTGGAGATTCCGGCGCCGGCGAGACTTGATTCCAGCCGTCCCTCATCCACGGTGGCTGTTCCCGACGGAGAGAAGCCCGAGAGCTCCGAGAACACGCCGGAAAAGCTGCTACCCGAGCCCTAGAAGCCCTCCTTCCCTTCTTCTCGGTTGTAAGTCCAAGAAAGCAAGTAAGTACTACTCACCTGCGGTAGGAGTTGCTCCGGGTTTCGATTTTTCTTCCTTGCTTCCGGATTTGGTTGTGCTGAATTCCTTGTGTTAGGGATATGGTTCCTTGCTTTGTACAGAATTTTGGAACCTGGCATAGTAGATTACTTCTTGTACATGATTAGCTTGGAATTGATAAGCCGTGTGGCCCTAAAATGTGTGCTCGGTTTGTATTTGGCTCTTTGCTGTGGACTGAACGGTATCAACCCTTTCCCTTTGTGCTGCCGTGAGTCCTTATAGGAAGCTGAGAAGAAGCTTTAAGTAATTTGAGTAGTTCCCATTAGCAATTAGTTGAGCATGTGTAATTTCCCTTGCTGCTATGAAACTCAAATTAAATTGTTTAGTTTTCCTTGCCACTTAATGAGCATGAACAGTTAATTTCTTTTTTTTGCTGCCCTAGCTTGGTTAATCTACCTTTGCTGCCATGGGTTTGTTAAAGAAGAGGAGAAGGAAATTTGAATGGGTTTAGCATGTTGTTTAGATTTTTCCTATGCTGTTAGATCATTCCCTTGTTGTTTAAGTTTTGTTTGCTAATAGTAAAGCATGAGCCATTATCCATTGCTAATGATTAGCAAGATCAAATTAGTTTTCTATTGCTCCATTTTGTAGTGTGATTAGTAAGATTAGATTAGTTTCTTTGCTCTTATCACAGCATGTTTAGAAGGCCAAGAAATTAGTTTCCTTTACGCTTCGTTTATAGCATGTTTAAAAAGTTTAAAGTAGCATGTTACCTTATTTTGTATAGCATGTTTAGAAGATTAAAGTAGCATGTTTTATTCTATTTTTCAGCATGTTTAAAAGCCTTAGAGTAGTCATCCTCGCCATGTACTTACAGCAGGGTTAGCAGCCCTAAAGTATCGTTCTATACTTGTTTTTTTCAGCATGATTAGAATCATTTCATACTTGATTTTACAGCATGTTTAGAAGCATAAAAATAGCATCCTTTGCCATGTTTTCATCGTATGATTCAAAGGCTTTAAATTGCTTTCTTTGGTTTAGCTTATAGCATGATCAGTAAGCTTTAAGTTACTTGTTTTATTCTATTATATAGCATGGTTAGTTGATTATACACCCATACTTGTTAAGTATATTTAAAGGACTCCCACAATCTTTAATAAAAGATAATAAGGAAGATAAAAGAATAAGAAAGATAAAAAGTAAGTCAAGCAAGAGGCTAGTACCCGACATCCAAGAGCTTGTCGTTAAACAAATCCAGGTGACCATTTCCGAGGTCTTGGCCCTGGTAGACCGAGGTCTGCTCTTTTAGGATTGGTGGCTCGCAACCCCAACCTATTAGGGAACGCGCATGAGATGGTACTAAGCCTGGGCCCAAAGTAAAGAAAGAAAGTAAAGAAGTAAAGGAAGAAAGAAAGAAAGAAGAAGAAAGTAAAGGATAGAAATTAAAAGATTAATTTCTAACACAAGGATACAAGAAATGAAATAAGTTCCAAGCTTAGAATAAATAAGAATGGTTAGTTTCTTTAATTCTAAGTTTACATAGTTAGTTTCTTGTTATTCTGCTTGATACTGAGTATGATTTGTATCTAGTTCATTTTCTGTATACCATGAGCATATGCAGATAGTTTTAGTATTTCAGTTTCAGTACTTATGCATTTCATTTATGCATTTCGAGTTTTGTGAGATAGATTAGTACTTACTAAGCGTTTTCGCTTATAGATCTTGTTTTCTTTCCTCCTACTGCAGATAAAGGAAAAGCTAAGATATGAAGGGAGGTGATAGGGTGGTGGTGATGATGGATGTGTGTGGTGGCTGAACTATGGAGGGATCCAGAGGGGACTAGCAAGATTTATTCATTTAGAGTTTATGTCTAGTTCATTTTCCTTATTTCCATTATGAAACCATGAGTTTATGCTTGAGTTTGAAGTGCATTGTAGCTTGTTATGCTTTGTTCTAAGAGTTTTGAGTTTAATTCTTATTGCTAGTTTAGTTTTTGATTAGAATATGATTTATTAATGCGTGGTTGTGAAGAATATTGTGATCCAGCCGCATGTGGCTGTGTATATCTTTTATGTATTGTGGATTTGGTCACCGGTACAGGGGAGACTCTGCCGAATTTTTCGGTGGGAATCCCTCTGAACTGTGATAAAATCTACCTGACTCTAATTATAGAGTCAGTGCCACTAGGAGGGAAGTTATAGTTAGGTAACAATCTCCCTTAGAGAGTAGTGGTAAGAAAGGGGGGTTGTTACATAGCTTCTCTTCTTGGCTTTGATCCGCCTCTTGACTTGGAGAGCTTCCAAGATCCTTCAAGAACTGGCGATCTGAGCTTTGTGAGCGCTGTGGAGGAGTTGGCGAGAGCTCTGGAGTGAATCGGAGAGGTTCTACCGCAGCCATCGAACGCCTGCAGCTATAAACGATGTCAACGGTCGGATCCCGATCGATTCGAATGTTCCCAATCGATCGGGGAGGCTTTGGATCGATCCACGGATCGATCCAGAGCGCCTCTGTGCTCTGGAAACGCGCCTGGATCGATCCACGGATCGATCCAGCGCTTATCGCGCGAAGCAGCCGTGTCCCAATCGATCCACTGATCGATTGGGACCTCTGGATCGATCCACGGATCGATCCAGAAGCTCTCTGTTCGCTGGGACAGGTCTGGATCGATCCACTGATCGATCCAGAGCCTGGATCGATCCACTGATCGATTGGTTTTTGTCCAAAACCAAGTCCTAAACCTCCCAAACCAACATCCGGTCAACCTTGACCTGTTGGTATGTCATGCCTAGCATCTAGTCACTCCCTTGACCTGCTAGGACTCCCTTACCAAGTGTCCGGTCAATCCCTTTGACCCACTTGGACTTTTCTCTGTGTCAAGTATCCGGTCAATCCCTTTGACCTACTTGGACTTTTCTTTCATGCCAAGTATCCAGTCAATCCTTTGACCTACTTGGACTTCCCAGCACCAGATGTCCGATCATCCTTGATCCATCTGGATTTTCCCTTGCCTGGCTTCACTCACCAGGGCTTTCACCTAGCTTCACTCACTAGGGTTTTCCATCTGCCTAGCTTCACTCACTAGGACTTTCACCTGGCTTCACTCACCAGGATTTCCATCTGCCTAGCTTCACTCACTAGGACTTTCACCTGGCTTCACTCACCAGGATTTCCATCTGCCTAGCTTCACTCACTAGGACTTTCATTTTACCTAACATCCCAGTTAGGACTTCCCAGTCAAGTATCCAGTCAACCTTGACCTACTTGACTCTTCTTCAATCAATATCTTATTGTCAAACATCTAAACCCAAACCAAGACTCAGCTTGGTTACCCAGGTCAACCTTGACCTGAGGGATATTGCACCAACAGCTAGGGCTTCGTCTCCGGCGGCCGGCGAGCACTTCTCTCCGTCGATTCTTCACAGATTCGAGGTCTCCTCGTTGAAGAGAGCTCGTGGGCACGAGGAAGGGTTGAAATTTGAAGTTTCTCCGCGAATCCTAGAGGTTTTCTCCTTCGGTTTGAATTCAAGAATCATGGTAAGTTGCTACTCACCTGCAGTAGGATAGCTCCGATTGTTCCTTCTTTTTTTCCGAAAGCTTTGGGATAAATTGTAGGTGGTTTGTGCTTTTGATCGGATTCTATGCTACATAGTTGCATCTGTGCCGACCACTACAGAACCTAGTTTTTAAGCATATAGTAATTTCTGTAATAACCTTGAAACTATGAATTGAGACAGACAAGGTTAGGTGAGTTGCTAGAGGTTTAAGAGATTTGCTTTCTCCTTTTTAATTCGGCAGTGGCATGTTTAATGAATTAGGATTTGGACAGATTTGTGTGCTTTCACTTGATTCCAATGTTGTATCTGTTTCCTCATGATGGCTAATTCTCTAAACAGATTTAGAGGGTTATAGGATGAATGCAGGGTTGGTTTTATTAGTTTCTGTTGAAGAATTTATGGAAATGACATGGTGTTTGTGAATTGGTTTCAACAACTTGATTACCATCTTCTAATGGCTGGATCTGCTGGGGCAGGTCCATTTGGTTTCGGACTTGGCATTTATACAGTAGTTGCCTTTTCATTTCTGCTTCAAGCGCTTAGGTTGCTTATATTCTCGAATCGATTGAGGATCGACCTCCATGCTTAAGAATTAGTTTGCAATGTGGAATCTGATACGATTTAATTAAGACCAATGCCTAAGTGTAAGGAATGTGAAGTCAAAAAGAGTTTCAAGTGAGCTTCATGAAGCAGCAATTGTTAATATTGGAAGGAATGATATATTTTGTGATGTTGCTTGAAAGGCTGATAGGGAGTATGCAACAATTTATTTGCGCTGGTCAGGAATTAAATATTATACAGGAGTAATTGTTGTGAAGGGGGTTCTTCCACATTACAAGGGAATTGGTTAGTAAGGAAGGTTAAGGGTTCTTGGTTGCAGAATGATTCAATTCCTAGTTTTCTTTAAATAAGATAAAAAGGAGAAACAAGAATGACCTTCACTAGTAAGAATTTATGTTCATCATTAACAATATAATCTCAATCTTGAATCTCAGGATGAACATTGTGGTCAACAAAGAAAAGACTTATGATTTAATATATCTGGATAATGCTTGAAGAAAGGAATTGCATGATGTAGATTAGTAATTTAGTACAGATTTTTGTTAAGAATTAGTGTGCAGATTTGATTAATGATTAGTGCAGATTTCATTGTGTTATTAGCTGGACATAAGCAGTTTCCTTTGCAGAATTTTAAGTGCAGATTTCATTGTGTTATTAGTTGGACATAAGCAGTTTCCTTTGCAGAATATTAAGTGCAGATTTAGTTTAGTTCTTTAGCAAATGCAGATTTCATTTATGCTATTAGTAGAGCACGAGCAGTATTTCTCATTTGCTATTAGAATAACATGAGCAAAGTTTCTTTTAAAGCATTAAGGTTCTAGATTTCTTTTTGTATACTAGCTTAAGGTGATTAGTTTGTGGCAAAAATATAGATTTAAGTTTCTTTGCTACCTCAATATGCATATGGAAAATACCCTAACAGTATTTTGGGTTTAAGAAAAGTATAAGAAAGATAAAGAAAAGAAAGAAAAAGGCCAAGACCTTAAGTAGATCCCAAAGTCAAGACTTTAGGGATTTTGGCACACAAGGTGCTTATTAAAATGCCAATGCATTATATATTAGAAGTATTAAAAGATAACAAGTATTTTACTTTTATCAGTGGCACTGTACTGGACTCTCAGTTGTCCTTGGGTTGGGCTCCCATAGTCGTCCCTAGGTTTAGATAACCTAGTAGTAACGGCACGACCGACGGTCGATGACCCTAGGGTCGCCAAATGAGCCGCCAAATGGGCCGCCAAATGGGTCGAGTCGTTACAAAAGTAAAAGCACAGTTGTCGGGCCCAAGAAGAAGTTGATTATTATTTTGAAGTATTATAAGTATAAGTTTTTGAACAAAATAAATAAGTTTCACATAAGTATAAAAGTATAAAAGAATAAGCTTAGAACAAATGAAATAAGTTTCATATAGTTCTGAAGATCAGTAAGTTTAGTTCTTTATTCTACCATGTTTATCTAGTGGATGAGTAGTTTTCATGTTTACCTATTAGATGAGTAGCATGATTAGCTATTAGAATTACATGAGTAGATTCCTTAGCTTTTCTTTGCTATTAGTTTGACATGAGCAGTTATGTTTATGCTTTATTTCTTTTTAGAGCATATGGTTTCTAGTTCTT
Source organism: Zingiber officinale (assembly GCF_018446385.1). Lineage (NCBI taxonomy): Eukaryota > Viridiplantae > Streptophyta > Magnoliopsida > Zingiberales > Zingiberaceae > Zingiber > Zingiber officinale. Next base: position 60,605,080 of record NC_055992.1, read on the forward strand.
TTCGTATACATGCACATTCGTGATTTTGTGAGTTAGATAGCACTTACTAAGAAAATTTTGCTTATAGACTACACTTCCTCTTACTGCAGATACAGGAAAGGAAAAGATATAGAAAGGAAGGTGACAAGGAGGTGTTCGAAGAATGTGTGATGCCAGGACTATGGAAGCCTTGGGACTAGGAAAGAAGTTTTATTCTAGTTTCTATTGTCTTTTGTTATGTTAGAAGTATTTGAGATAGTACATGATATTGTGATGTGATTAGGACATAGTAGATGAATTGTGATATGGTGTGATGAGTTGTGGTATTGTTTTCTTTATTTTGGATTTATTATACTGCGTGGTTGATTGATATGTGTTCTAGCCGTTTGTAGCTGAGTATATATTGCATGTATTGTTGAATATGGTCACCGGTACAGGGGAGATTCTGTCGAAATTTTTCGGTGGGGTTTCCATGTGATTTTTAATCATACCGGTTAAGTAGATTTAGTAGTTAAGTAACGGTTACTCTTAGATAGTAATAGTAATAGTAGTAAGAAGGGTGGTCGTTACATGAATAGTTAAAAATTATAACTAGCACTTTCATTAAATCAACTCAATGAATTATTACGAAAGTTAAATTATTTTAATAAGTATTAAATTATTGAATCGAGTAAAATTTAATCAATAAATTATTGATAATGACTAATTGTTATTGAATTAATAACAAGTTATCTTATTTAACCTTATCGAATTAATTAATTAATTTTAGAATAATTAATTAATTAAACTTAAATAAACAATTATACCAAGTATGTAGAAATACTTATATAAATAAAAAGGTGTTAAGGCTTTGAACATTAATATATCCAAACCTTAGTGTTAACTTAAGAGGGAGAAATAAATTAAGGAGAGTAATAAAGTCAAGGGGAATATCAAATTCAGGGGAGGTTCAAGTTTATCTTTTTATAAAATTTCTATTTAAATCTCTTTAAGAAATCCTACCTCAATTTTAAAAAAAAATCTCACTTTAAATACTTTTCTGTGAATATTTTTTTTAAAAAAAAAATTCATTTTAAACTATGTCAGGTTTAGGGGGAGGATTAAATCAATCTACTTTTACAATTAGCACCAAAATTATTTTCTCCACCTCAAACATAATATCCTTTTTAAAATTTTTTAGTTTTGAGATTAAATTTTGATTTTCAAATTTGAAGTTTTTACAAACTTAGTCAGTATTGAAAAATAAATTTTTCAAACTTAGTTTTAAAATCTTTAAATTTGGAAAACCTATGTTTCAAATTTTTTAATAAACCTATTTTTGAAACCCAATTTTTATAAAACTAAACTTTTAAATTGGATTTAATAAACTAAGTTTTTAAAAAATTGAATGTTTTGCAAATTTAGTCTTAATTAGTAGATTTTTTAAACTTAATTTTGAAACTCTGGTTTTGAAAACTCATTGTTTCAAAGTTGAAACCTAGTTTGAAAATTTAAACCTTGATTTTGAAATTTTGATCTTGAAAACTCAGGTTTGAAAAATGTTTCAAAGTTGAAACTTATTTTGAAAATCTACACCTTGATCTTAAAACTTTGATTTTTAAAACTTATGATTGAAAAATATTTCAAAATTTAAACGTATTTTGAAAATTTAAAACTTGATCTTAAAATTTGAAACTTATACACTTATACTTGAAAATTAGCTTTTTAAATTTCTGATTAGAAAATTCTCTTTGAGTTTGCAAATTCATTAAATAAATTTTACAAAAAATTATCTTTAAAAATTACTCAAAATATACTCATCACTAAGTTATCTTGCTACTTTTTCAAAACTTAGCTATTTTCTAAAAGCTAAAGCTAATGCATTAAACAAATCTTCAAAAGTTTAAACTCCCCCAAGTTAACTTGAAATCATTCCCCACATTTTTTTATGTATTCTGTATTTTTGAGTTTTGACTTATATCCTTGTTTGATGAATGCCAAAGGGGGAGGGATAGGTGGTTAAGTTAGAAAAATAAAACTGAAAACTAACTTAAACCTCATGCTAGAACAAAATGTTTAACTTTTTTACTCGCATATTTTTACTAACTTAACCAGGTTGTCATTCCATCAAAAAGGGGGAGATTGTTGGTGCGGTTAGCACTAACGGTCTAACTCAGATTTTGATGAATGACAAACCATGTTAAGTTAGGTTTGTCGTGATCTAACACTCTGACCGAGTGTGCAAACGAAGTCCAGACAGGTCGACGGGCTAACCGAATGTCTGGCACGAAGTCCAAGCGGGTCGACGGGCAAACCGGACACTTGGCGAGAAGTCCAGCTAGGTCGACGGGCTGACTGGATAGCTGGCGTGAAATCCAAGCGGGTCGACGGACTGACCGGATGCTTGGCGAGAAGTCCAACTAGGTCGACGGGCTGACCGGATAGCTGGCGAGAAGTCCAAGCGGGTCGACGGGCTGACTGGACGCTTGGTGAGAAGTCCAGATGGGTCGAAGGGCTGACCGGACGTCTGGCAAGTAAGTAAAAGTAAGTCACTGGAAGGGAGTGACTGTGAGGACGCGTTCCCGGGAAGGGAACATTAGGCGTCGATCCGGCTTAGATCCATTTCGGATCTCTAAGTCGAGATCGTGACTAGATTCTGGTCTCGGAAAGACGGAATCTAAGTCATACTTTTTATGTCAAACTTATGAACTGTGCTAACACTCTATTTTGCAGGATATGCACTATTTATTTTGCCTCGGACTAACCTTGTCTTGCAGGAAAGCTGGTTTTTGGAGAAAGGTGGTCTGGGCGCCCGGAGGGGATCCAGGCGCCCGGAGGTCCGGGCGCCCGGAAGGGATCCGGATGCCCGGGAGGTGATTTTTATCCAAATGGCGCGTCACCACATGGAGCTCCATGGTTGGACCTACCACATCTCACCAGGGTGCCCGGAAGGGATCCGGGGCACCCCTAGCCTCATATAAAAGGAGGGTTAGAGGGGAGCTTCAGAACAACAATTGAAAGAGAGATCTTCTACTGCTTGCCCTACTGCTTTGCGCTCCTGCGACGCTGACAAAGCTCCAACAACGCACTCTTTCCTCTTTGGTTAATTTTTCTTGTCGGTATTGCTTTAATTTCATTAGTATTTCAGCACTTAGTTTGTAATAATTTTTCGAACTGCTAGTGATTGCCCATCGAAAGCACCCTTGTGTGCGGGCCTTGGAGTAGGAGTCGACACAGGCTCTGAACCAAGTAAAACTGGTTTATGTTACCATTGTTTTTCTATTTTCGCTGCGCGTTACTCTTTTCGAACGAATTTCGTAATCGCTATTCACCCCCCCCCCTCTAGCGAAATATCACGATCCAATAGATTGAACTAATATTATCAATTAACACTTTTATGTGTTTAAAATTTAGATTATAGTCTTTTAGGGTATGCATCATCCATAATAATTGTGCAACGCATTCTCCTGTTGCAATATACTCTACCTCAGTAGTAGATAAAGCAACACGGTTGTGCTTTCTACTAAACCAGCTAACATGTGATGGGCCAAGTAGTTGACAACCACCACTTGTACTTTTTCTATCTAATTTACAGTCAGCATAATCTGAGTCAGAGAACCCTATGAGTTCAAAGTTTATCGTTCTAGGGTACCATATACCTACGTTGGATGTTCCTTTTAAGTATCTAAAAAATTCTTTTAACATGGCCCAAGTGTGATTCCTTGGCACATGTTTGGTACCATGCACACATACTAACTGCAAATAGAATGTCAAGTCGACTGATAGTTGGGTATAGTAGGCTTCCTATGGCGCTTCTGTAATATTTGAGGTCTATAGGTTTTCCATTTGGGTTACTGTCTAGGGTTATATTGGTGACCATTGGAGTTTTAATTTCCTTTGAGTGTTCTATACCAAATTTCTAAAGTAATTCAAGTGTATATTTTTGTTGATAAACGTAATTTTCTTTATTTGTTTGTTTGATTTGTAGACTTAGGAAAAATGTTAGTTGTCCTACTAGACTCATTTCAAATTCTTGTTCCATCAATGTTATGAATTCTTGTAGGAGTTTTAAATTAGTTGCCCCAAATATTATATCATCTACGTATATTTGGGCTATAAAGAAATTTTGATTTACTATTTTGACAAATAGGGTTGGGTCTACTTGGCCTTGTTTGAAACTTTTTGATATTAAGTATGTGGTCAATCTTTCATACCAAGCTCTAGGGGCTTGTTTTAGGCCATAAAGGGCTTTCTTTAGTTTAAAGACATAGTTAGGGTATCTAGGTTTTTCAAACCCTGGGGGTTGGCCTACATATAACTCTTCCTTAATTAGTCCATTTAGAAAGGCTGACTTAACATCCATTTGATATAATTTGAATCCCTTATGGGTCGTATGGCTTAATAACATTCTAATTGATTCAAGTCTGGCGATAGGGGCACAGGTTTCATTGTAGTCAAATCCCTCAACCTGACTAAAGCCTTTTGCTACTAATCTAGCCTTATTTCTAACAACTTCCCCTTTTTCATTTAATTTGTTTCTAAAGACCCATTTGATTTTTATTATCCTTTTATTATCTGGTAATGGAACTAAATCTCATACTTCATTTCATTTAAATTGGGCTAGTTCCTCTTACATAGCTAAGATCCAATCTAGATCACTTAATGATTTTTCTATTGTTTTGGGTTTGATGTTAGAGATTAAAGCTATTTGACTTAAGTTTTTTAGGGTTGATCTAGTTTGGACCTTAGGTTTGGATTACCAATTACTTGGTCAAGTGGATGGTTTGGGACCCTTATGGTTCTAGTTTGTTGTTCTTGAGGTTGATGTTCTTCTTCTTCACTTACTCCCCCTAAATTAGTGCTACCTTTAACAAAGTCAATTGGTTAAATATAAGTTTGTTCTAGGTTCAGATTAGATTCTTCAAATTTTACATTTGTGGTCTCTTTGATTCTTAGTGTATTCTTGCTATATACTTTGCACCCCCTACTGTTTAATGAGTAACCCACAAAAATTCTATTTTCTACTTTTGAGGTAAATTTTCCTAAGTGTTCTATTGTATTTAATATATAAACTAGACATCCGAATACTTTAAAATATTTAATATTAGGTTGTTTATTATAACAGAGTTCAAATGAGGTTTTATTATAAGTTTTATTTATTGTGGTTCTATTTTGTACATAGTAGGCTATGCTAACAGCTTTTGCCCAAAAATATTTTGAAAGTTTATACTCATTTAGCATTGTCCTGGATGCTTCAAGTAGGGTTCTATTCTTTCTTTTTACTACTTCATTTTGTTGGGGTGTTTTAGGACATGAAAATTCATGATGATAACCATTTTCAAGGCAAAATAGATTAAAGTTATGATTCTTAAATTCATCTCCGTTATCACTTCTGATTTTTTTGATTTTTTGGTCTTTTTCGTTTTTAGTTTTTTTGCAAAAATTACTGAATACTTCAAATGTTTCACCTTTATTTTTTAAGAATTTTATCAGGTAAATCTCAAGTAATCATCTATTATTACTAGGTAATAGAGACTCCCATTTATGGATTTGATTCCATGAGAATCAAAGAGGTCTGGGTGCAATAATTCTAGTATTAATTAGTTTGAATTCAATTAGTTGATTTGTGGATTAATTTGGTTTGATTTCCTTGTTGACAAATATTACAGATTGTTGAATCTAAGTTAGTTAATTTTAGTAAGCATCTAACTAAACCATTTAATTTTGTTAAGTTTCTAAAGTTTGTATGGGGAATTTTTTTATGTCATACCAGGTTTCTTCTTTTTATGTCAGGTGACACTTAAGTGAAGAGATGATTAAATTAATTGTATAAATATTGTCCTTCCTAAACTCTTTTAGGTTTATGCTAGGGTTATCTATGTGCTTAATTAAATATTCATAAGATAAGAACCTAACCTTATATCTTGAATCACACAACTGGCTAAAGCTAAGTAAATTATATTTAAATTTATCAATAAGTAATATTTTTTAATAATAAAGTCAGTTTTGAGTTTGATATTACCTATTCTAGTTACCTTAAGTTTATCGTTGTTTCCAAAGGCAACCATTCCTAAGCTTTTGTACGTGAGTTAAATGAATTTGGTGCGATCCCCAGTCATATGTCTGAAATAACCACTGTCCAATATCTACTTAGTTTCCTATAAAAGTGGGATGTTATTGTCAATTCATTATTAACTGTAATTTACTCTGAGTTTTAAATTGAATTCTAAGTCTAAGTTTTTAATTTTAAGTTTAATTTTATTTTTTTATTTTAAGTTTTAATTTAAATTAAATTTTAATTTATTTAATTTAATTTAGTTTATTTTTACTTTATTTTAATTTAATTTATTTAATTAATTTATTTTATTTTTAATTTATGATCCTTAATCATCTCACCTGATCTATGTTTTTAATCAAGGTATCGTATAATTTTGTAAGATGAGTTTAGATGGAATTTTTATGGTTGGGTTTAACTTCATGTTAGATTCAAGTTTAGCTTTAGGTTTAACAAATAGGCATTCTTCGAATAAACTTCTGGGCTATGTTGAGTCACTTGAATATCATTAGAGTAACAATGCCTTCGAGGTTTTCCAAATAGTCCTATCCATTAAACTTAGTATAAAACTTTGGTCTAACTAATTAGGATTCGTAAGGGATAGCTTCAATTAGTTCCACTAAGCCAAATGCACTAGGTCGAAGTCATATCTTCCTACACATGCATAGACAGAGTTTTCCTTGTTGGTTGGTCCTAGGAAGATCGTACCGGTTCCACTGTACAAAAATTTTGTACAAGTGTCAAACCTTTCCTACCAACCTATTGTGTTCTTTAGAAATTAAATTCGAAATCGCAAACGGAACTTAACATTATCGATTCCAAATTTAACTTCTTTGTTCTTAGTGGTTTAGACTTGGATCACAAACGATACTTAACATTATAGATCCAAATCCACCTAGGTTACAAATTTAATTAAATATTTATTTCGGAAATTGGCTCCCAAGTCAAACATGGCGAGACACTTGGCCTTCTTGGGTATGGGAACATCCACCACTACCTCGACAAAACCTCTTAAAGAAATTCAATATTTAATTTCCTTATATAACTCTAAGTTTAACTAAAAGGAACAATCGAATCACAAGATCAAAAAATATAAGAAACACAAATTCGAAACAAATCCAAATATCTAGAATCTCTAGCCTCTTGTGTTTGGAATTCATACAAAGAAAACTAGTATGATGCGGAAAAACAATTACTAGTTATACCTTTCTTTGTAAGCAATAACCTCTTGATCTTCTATCGTATTCCTCTTCTTATCTCGGGCGTTGTGTGGGCAACGATCTACCGAGATGAGAACCACCAAGCCTCCTTTCTTCTAGCAAGATTCGGCACCCACCAATGAGCTCCAAGGGATGCAAGAGCAAAGCCTCCTTTCTCTCCTTCTTCTCCAAACTAGAATCGGCCACCAAAAACCCCTCTAGTATTGATGCCGCCGACCACCAATGAAAAAGAGAAAAGGAGAAGAGCAAGGACTAGGGTCGACCACCACCAAGGAAGAGAGGGAGGAAAAATAGAATAGAGTTCTTCATGAAGGCACCCCCTCCCTCTCTTTTATAATCCTTGGTCTTGGAAAATAAGGAAAATTTAAATAAAAACTTCCTTATTTTCTTTGTCATGAAAAGGAAAATTTAATTGATTAAAAATAATTTCCTTTTCTTAAATCAACATGGTCGGCCACCTCATAGCTCCAAGCAAGGAAAGTTTTGAATACAAAATTAAAACTTCCTTATTTGTTTTTTGAAGAATTTTAAAAATAAAAATTCTTCTTTTGAATCCCTTCATGGTTGGTTATAAAAGGCAATTTTATAAATTAAAAACTCTTTTTTAAAGCATGTGGATGATTTCTAAAAAGGAAAGTTTTCTCTAAAATTAAAATCTCTCTTTTAATCTGCAAATAAGGAAAGATATCAAATCTTTTCTTAATCTTTTGTAGAGACTTATAAAAGGAAATATTTAATTTTAAAACTCTCTTTTTAAATCATGAACATGGTTACAAAAAAGAAAAGTTTTATCAAAAATTAAAATCTTCCTTTTAACTACAAATGTAACACCCCAAATTTCCTTGTTTTAAGTTCTAAAAGTGCTTATAAATATTTAGAAATGATTTAGAAAATTTTAGAAACTTTTAGAGTATTTTTATAGAATTTTCGGAAGTTATTTGGTATTTTTACCAAAAGAAATAAAGTTGCGGCAAAAAGTTGTCAAGCCGAGGGGAAGGTTATAGCTTATGCTTCCAGACAACTCAAGGACTATGAGAAGAACTACCCCACTCATGATCTTGAGCTGGCAGATGTGGTCTTTGGACTAAAACTCTAGCGACATTATTTGTATGGAGTTCAATGCAGAATCTTCACAGACCATCAGAGTTTGAAGTATTTCTTTACCCAGAAAGATTTAAACATGAGACAGCGTAGGTGGCTAGAGTTGGTTAAAGATTATGACTATGAAATCATCTACCACTCAGGTAAAGCTAACAAAGTGGCGGATGCACTAAGGTAAAATCTAGTGCACCCCTGATGTCCTTGTCGTCATTAGCATTGCCACTACAAAAGGAATTGTCAGACTTTAGAGTTGAAGTTATTTATGGACAACTCTCTGCATTGACCTTAGAGTCAACCCTTCTTGAGGATATACAGAGAAAGAAAAGTGAGAATCCAGATATCCAAAAGATCAAGCAAGGGATACAAAAAGAAGAAAATTTAGTGGAATCCTCTATCTGGGAAGCCGCCTTTGTGTCCCCAATGATGAGGAACTAAGAAATAAGATTCTAGAAGAGGCTCATAGTACACCTTACTCCATGCATCCTGATTCCACCAAGATGTATCAAGATTTGAAACGGAGATTCTGGTGGTATGGACTCAAGAGAGATGTTATTAAATATGTCAGCACCTGCCTGACATGCCAGAGAGTCAAAGCAGAGCACTAGAGACCAGGAGGAGTCCTACAACCCCTTCCAATACCGGAGTGGAAGTGGGAGGAAATATCCATGGACTTTATAACGGGTCTTCCAAGAACCACTAATGGATATGATGTGATATGGGTGATAGTGGACAGATTGACCAAGTCTGCCCATTTTTTAGCCATCAAGGTGTCCTACTCTATAGAGCAGTTGACACAGCTATATGTTAAGGAAGTGATCAGACTTCATGGAGTTCCGAAATCCATCGTTTCTGATAGAGATGGGCGCTTCACCTCTCATTTTTGGGAGTGTGTTCAGAATGCACTAAGCACCAAACTCAAGTTTAGCACAGCCTTCCATCCTCAGACTGATGGATAAACAGAACAAGTAAATCAGATTTTAGAAGATATGCTCAGGGCTTTTGCATTAGATTTTAAGGGTAGTTGGTGCAAATATCTGTACTTAGCTGAATTCGCCTACAATAATAGCTATCAGACCACTATTAAGATGACATCATATGAAGCGTTGTATGGCAGGAGTGCAAATCACCCATCTGCTGGCAAGAAGCAGGTGAAAAGAAAGAAATGGAAATAGAGCTGGGCATTCAGACTGAGATGATAGATGAGACCACTCAAGCTATCTAGAAGATCAGACAGAGAATTGAGACTGCCCAGAGTAGGCAGAAAAGTTATGTTGATACACGCCGTAGGCCACTTGAATTCCGAGTAGGGGATTCGGTCTTTCTCAAGGTCGCTCCTATGAAGGGAGTGATGAGATTTGGCAAAAGGGGCAAGTTAAGTCCTTGCTATGTAGGACCCTACCCGATTACAGAGAGGATTAGGAAAGTAGCTTACAAGCTGGACATACCATAAGACATGTCCGCAATACACAATGTATTTCATGTCTCCACGCTAAAGAAGTGTGTCCACGACCCCGGCCAAGTGATTCAGCATCAGTCAGTACAGGTCCAAGAGGATCTTAGCTATGAGAGCAGACCTACACAAATAGTGGACAGAGAAGTTAAGAGACTAAGAAACAAAAAAGTACCACTAGTGAAGGTCATTTGGCAAAATCAGAAGCATGAGGAAGCTACTAGGGAGTGTGAGGGCACTATAAGACAAAAATATCCAAAATTATTCAAAATTCGAGGATAAACTTTTTATAAGGTATGGGGAATTATAACACCCCAAATTTCCTTGTTTTGAGTTCTAAAAGTACTTATAAATATTTAGAAATGCTTTAGAAATATTCTAGAGATTTTTAGAATATTTTTATAGAATTTTCGGAGGTCGTTTGGTATTTTTACCAAAAGAAATAAAATTGCGACAAAAAATTGTCAAGCCAAGGTTCGACCCCGAAACCCCTTAGTAAGCAAAGTCTTAAGAATGTTTAGGATGACCAGGTGCCCCAGCAAGGGTGTGCTGAAAAAAAAAGAGAGCAGAATAATTTTATGTAAAAATAAATACGTCCTTAGTGTTACGATGTACACTAAAAGCCTAGCTTTTGGTATAAGCATTTATCTAGAAATAAGAATCACATTGGTCAAATGTCTACATTTATGATAAATGTAGTTGTTCAATTAATTTATATTGTAGATAACATGGTGTGTGGTGTCACACACAGAAGATCATGTTATCAGTACCTTATAAATTATAAACAGTAGCTCACGACCAAGATGGAAAGGAACAAACCATTGGAAGGTCGTAGTGTAATTAGGTATTAGTTTATCTTAACTATATAATTACACTAGTACACTTAGAGTGTATTGAGTAGTACTATTAGAGGTCGTTTCTTTTATACTAACTTTATAAAGGAACAAAGACCTCAGTTATTATGGAAGTGTGTACTCTTAATCCTAATATAATAATAAGCACATATATTTGATATTTATTTCTTTAATTTATCAATGGGTGAGATTTAGTTTGATAAATCAATAAGCTCGATAAGTTGGGAAATGATATCACCTATACTGCGTGTTGTTGATTATAGAAGGAAACTGTGTCCTAGTGATCTAGGTTGAGAATGTCCCCAAGAGAAGCTCATAAGGATTGTCATGTTAAACCCTGCAGGTGGACTTAGTCCGACATGATGATAAGGTTGAGTGGTACTACTCTTGGACTAAGATATTAATTAAATGAGTTGTCAGTATCTCATTTAATTAGTGGACATTCATTATCTTAAACATAGGGAGACTAACACACTCATAATAAGAAGGAGCCCAAAAATATAATTTGGGATTGGTGCGGTAGTTCAATAATAGTTCTCTAGTGGAATGAATTATTATTGATAAAATTAAGTTGTGTGTTCGGGACGAACACAAGATGCTTAATTTTATCGGGAGACCAAAACCAATTCCTCCTCTCGGTCCCTATCGTAGCCTCTTAATTATAGAGTACTACACCCACCTATACCCACCTTCACACCCATCTAAAGGGGGCCGGCCAAGCCTTGCTTGGAGCCCAAGCAAGGGGCCAGCCAAACCATGTTTAGATGGGAATGATTGTGGCCGGCCCAAGCATGGGTTCAATCTATGTGTGGTCGGCCACTAAAAATAGTAAAGGAATTTTAATTTTAAATTTTTTCTTATGTGGAATACATAATTTAAAAGAGAGTTTAAAAATTAAAATATTTCCTTTTATGAGATTCTACAAAAGATTAAGAGAAGAGTTAAATCTCTTTCCTTATTTATAGATTAAAATGTTGTTTTTAATTTTGGTAAAAACTTTCCTTATTTTTAAATCATCCACATGTTGAAAAGATAAATTTTAAAATTATAGAAATTTCCTTTTATAACATCAACCATGAAGAGATTATTAAAGAGAAATTTTATTTTAAAATTTTTCCGGAAACAAATTAGGAAGTTTTAATTTTTCTAGCGAAAAATTTACTTGTTTGCTTGTTTTGATGTGGCCGGCCATATGCATTAAGAAAAGGATTTTAATTTTAATTAATTAAAAGTTTCTTTTTCAATGGCAAAAGAATTAAGGATGGTTTTATTAAATTTTCCTTATTTGCCAAGGCTAAGGATTATAAAAAAGGGGGTTTGGGTGCCTTCATAGATATAACCTATATTCTATTTCTCCCTCTTTTCTTCCTTGGTGTGGTCGGCCTCTCCCTTTTCTCTTCTCTCCATCTTTGTGGCCGAACCTCCTCTTCCTCTTGGAGATCAAGTGGTGGTCGGATCCTAGCTTGGAGAAGAAGAAGAGGAAGCTTGCATCCCTTGGAGCTTGGTTGGTGGAAAAGGTTCTTCATCCTTTGGAGGTTTTGTGCTTGGCCGAAACTTGAAGGAAGGAGAAGAAGGTGCTAGGTGGTTCTTGTCTCAGAAGATCGTTGTCCACACAACGCCCAAGATTAGAAGAGGAATACGGTAGAAGATCAAGAGGTCATTATTCACAAAGAAAGGTATAACTAATAATTATTTTCTGCATCATGTTAGTTTTGTTTCTTTGTAAAAAATACCAAATACAAGAGGCATGCGATTCTAGATTTTTGAATTAGTTTTCGAAGTTGTGTTCTTTTGTTTTTTCTTTTCCTTATGATTTGATTGTTCTTAGCGGTTAACCAAGGGTTACTATGGGAAGGTTAAATATTTAATTTCCTTAAAAGGCTTTGTCTAGTCGGTGGTGGTTGCTCCCATATCCAAGAAGGTCAAGTGCCTTGCCATGCAGTACTGGAAGCCGATTTTGGAAATAGATATTTAATTATCTTCATGACCTAGGTGATTTGGATCGAACGTGTTAAGTTCTGCAGGAGATCCAAGTCTAAACCTAAAAGAACAAATAAGTTAAACTTAAGATCAAACGTGTTAAGTTCCGTAGACGATCCAAGTTTAATTTAAAAGAACACATGGTAGCTAGGAAAAGGTTTAGGCCTTTGTACAAAATTTTTGTACAGTGGAACCGTTAGGTTTTCCGAGTAGCAACCAACAATTGGTATCAGAGCTAGGGTTTTGCCTCTGTGTATTTGGTATTAGTTTAATTATGCACATGTCATACATAATTTAGGCAGGATAATAGTAGGATGTGCTAACTTTGTGGATGCAAGATCCAACTATTATGGCTTATATATATTGTGTGTATGATTGGACCCTTGGACATGTCAAGGCATTTTATTGTGTGTGCATGATTGTATATAAAATACAGCAGGAGCTGTATTTAGTTTTATTAGGATTTTATTTTTGGATCTAGATACATGTACATTCCTTTTATGGAATATAGGATCGATGGATGTATATTTTATTTTATGTTCGATCTAGTTTACATGTACATTCCTTCGAGGAATATAAGATCGAAAAATGTAAAATTCTATTTATGCCGCGGATCGAATCTTGCAAGGCATGGAACCTTTTGAGGACCAGAGGCACAGCGGAACAAGGAGCAAGATAGATGCGACAACTAGACCTGGTGGCGGTGGCCAAAGATGGCAGCAGCTAGGGTTGGCGGCACACGGAGGACAACAATAGATAAAATCCATAATAGTTGAAAATTAGTTTTTCTATTTATTACTTTTTATGCTGTGCTGTGTGTGCTTGTTAGTATGCATGTTAAGTAGGCTAGCATAGTCAAAATTCCTCACTTTAAATAACTAAGTGGGAGAGGGATTTTAAATAAATTCCACGGTCTCCATTACTGGTTTGTAAGTGATGCAAACAAACTTGCGCGTTGGCTCTGAGTGCCTTCCTCCATATCGGATGAGTTTGTTTGCGGATCACTAGATCAAACTTCCATTTAGGATGACTATAGGAAATTAATTAAGAGCATGTGATCTTCCCCATCGGAAGGGGCATAATCTTATTAATGGACTTAGTGTCAAGTAATGGTATACACTTAGGCACGTCTAATAGTATCCTCCCCATTGGAGTCACTGCTATTATTTATGTGACCAAAGAAAATCAACTATTAATTTGTCATAAAGATAGGTTGACAAGATAATAAAATTAAAAACCCCTCTTACAAATGTTGAGATTTTGTATACGTCCACACTATCGTGGCATACAAAAATTCATGATGTATGAGGTAATTTTATTTGTCAGTTTGACAAGGAAATAAAATTATTGGGAAAAACCCCTCTAACAAATGTTTGGTTTTGTATACGTCCACACTATCGTGGCATACAAAATTCACGGTGTTTGAGGAAATTTTATTTGTCATAAAGACTTATTGACAAGATAATTAATGGGTAAAACCCTCCTCTTACAAATGTTCAATTTTGTATACATCCACACTATCGTGGCATGCAAAATTCACGGTGTTTGAGGTGTTGGTGAATTTAAATAATATTGTTAGAGGAATCAATGTTATTTTAAATTCAAAGTTTTTGACCAAATATTTGATAGACCAACTATTAATTTTATTCGTTATAAAGTAAAGTTGACGAGATAATAAAATTAATGGATAAAATCTCCTCTTTGATTTTGTATACGTCCACACTATCGTGACATACAAAATTTATGGGGATTTTAAGGTGTTGGTCTTGACCAAATATTTTTATGATTCTTAGGATTTAAAATGTTTGTCAATCCCCTAGTTGTTATACTATAGAATAGACTTAGTAGTCCCAATTGTATTGATTGGAAATAGAACTTGGACATTAAGGTAGACTATCCACTTAGAACTAAGAACAATATAGGTGTATTTCATTCATTAGTTAATACATGATTAGTGGTGCTATCTACCGGTACCTGGTGTGTAGATACGGGAGCCACTGATCATGTCTGTAATTCATTGCAGAGGTTCCAGGAAACCCGATAACTATATGAAGGGGAAGTCACCGTCTACATGGGCACTGCTGTAAAAGTGGTAGATGTTGTAGTGGGAGATGCTTATCCTCTGATAGGAATATAATATGGATTTTAAGAAATTATCTTTATGTACCAAGTTTAGAAAGAATTTGATTTCGATTTCTAAACTATCGAAGAATAGATATTCTATCTATTTTGATAACAAACTTGTTATCAAGAAAATAGGAAAGATATCTGTTCTGGTACGTTGGTTGATAATTTATAAATCCAATAACTCCCACAATGCAATAAATGGAAATTAGTAACACATCTTCTAACTTTAATAAGAGAAAGGAACCTTCGGAAATGAACCAATCACATTCTTGGCAATCTAAGGCTAGGTTATATTAACTTGAGTAGGATTCAAAGAATAAAAACCAATGAACTCTTAGGTTCATTGGTAGTGGAAATCTTTCCAATCCTGCGGGTCTTACTTGGAAGGAAAAATAACCAAGAAGCTTTTAAAGTCTAAGGGGTATAGAGCCGAGGATGTGTTGGAATTGATTTATTCTGATTTGTGTGGTCCTATGACTATCCAGATAAGAGGTAGGTTCGAATATTTTGTCTATTTTATAGATAACTATTTGAGATATAGATACATTTACTTGATGCACCGCAAGACTAAGTGCTTTGATTAGTTCAAAGAGTACAAGGTTGATAAGGAGAAACGTCAAAGTAAAAGTATCAAGTCACTATGGTAATATCATAGTGGCGAGTACCTCTTGGGAGAATTGAGGAGTCACTTATCAGAAGAAGGGATTTAATCCCAATTAACTGCACCTGGTGTTGGGTTCTTCGGGCCGCGAAAACCGCTTTTTCGCGTCGCGGAAACCCCGAGTCACCCAAAGTCGTAGATCCGTGCAAAGATTCGTAAACAAAAACTTTTCGAAAAACCTTTTCTTGTACGAGTTTGTAAAACTTTAGATCTACACTAAAGTTAAGATTATACCTTTGATGCGCGCCCCACGCGAATCCCGCTCGTCCAAATGATGCCGGATCTCAAGACCGTCAAGTGTCGGTCCTCTAGAAGTATCCACACGGACACACTAGATGGAGGTGACCAAAAAAACCAAGGTGTGCTAGCACCTATGTGGTTCGGCCAAGGAAGGAGGAGAGGGAGAGGGAGAGCTTGAGAGGAAGAAGGAGGAAGAAAAACCACACTTGAATGAAAATGAATTCACTCCCATTCACAAAGTGGCCGGCCACTTTTCTTCTCTAGTGTAACTCCCCATTAAATGCAATTAATGTGAAGTTAATAAGAAAATGGCTTTGTAACTTCCATGAGGTGGCATCCATGATGATGTCGAATATCATCATTGGTCCACCTAATGCTAACTCACCAATGAGGTGGCAAAAGGTCAAGTCAAAATTGACCTTTGGTCTTCCTTCTCTAGTCAAGTCAAACTTGACTCAATCTCTACCATGGTTGATCTAATCCAACCATTTGATTCGAGCCAACTTAATATAATGAATCTAATTCATTAAATTAAATTGATTTAATAAGTCATAATCTAAATTAGACTCATTAAATGCATGAATCAACTTGAGTCGAACTCAAGTTAACCCAATTAGGATTACTCTTAATCCAATTTGATTCATCAAATGAATCTAATCCTCTTGGTTCATCATATGAACCTAATCTCCATCTAATTGTCCTAAGTGTGTGACCCTATAGGTTCTTGTAACGTTGGCAATGCCCTAAACCCATTTAGGAGCATAAGTAATGAGCGGTATCTAGCAACACATCATTACTACCCAAGTTACAAGAATGTCGAGATCCGACATCACCTTGTGACTACCAATTGTGACTACTCACAAAATAATGACAAGTGTCCTTCTATCCTAGGCATCTAGATTGATCAATATGAGGCATAGACCGTGTCATCCTCTAATCAATCTAAATCTTGAACTCCAAGTAGACTCACTCGATCAAATGAGCTCAACATCTAATGTTGACTCATTTGGGCATGTCCATGCACTTAGTGGTCTCACTCTATCAAGAATACCGATGTCGCTCCCGTCATATGGGAGGGATAGATCCCATCTACATCACTCACATCCCTCTACATAATTCGTTATATACCCAGTAATCGCCTTTATAGTCCACCCAGTTACGGGTGACGTTTGACGAAACCAAAGTACATAACTCCTTATGTAGGGATCCATGGTGACTTCAGGTCTAAGGACTAATAGTCATACTAATAGTCACATGAGAAAGTATATGACACTCATATAACGATCCATGATACTTTCTCATGGTGGGTCATTCAGTATACATTCTCTAATGCATACCCATGTGTCAGCTTGATATCTCTATATCCATGACTTGTGAGATCAAGTCATCGAGCTGACCTACATGCTAGTCTTATTGTATTAACATTGTTCCTGAATGTTAATACTCGACTAGGAATGATTTAGAGTAGTGTTCCCTATATCATCTCACTATCGATTCAACTAATCGATTGATATAGGTATGAACCTTCTACTCAAGGACGCTATTATACTTAGTCTATTTGGCACTAATACAAATAAGTATAATAACCAAACAAATGCCTTTATTAATATACAAGAATATGATACAATGAGTCCATACAATCATCAAATGATTGGCTATAGGGATCTAACTAACACCTGGTACACTCCAACAGAATGGTGTAGTGGAAAGAAGGTATGTGTAACGCCCGGAAATTTCTCAAAACTATTTTAGAAATATTCTATGATTTTTATGGAATTTTAGAGTATTTTTAATGAATTTTTAGAATAGCGGAAGTAGCAAAAACAAATAGAAAACGAAAACAGCCTAGGCGGGAATTGAACCCGAGACCTATGGTTTAAAGGGAAATACTAGTAACCAGTTGAACCCAGCAGGGCCGTGCTGAAAGGAAAGGGAAATATTAATATTTATGTTAGGTTTGGGCGGAATTAATCACTTAATATAAATAGGGAATTAATAGGTGAAGAGTTATTTGAACGTAGCTTTTCCTCTCCCTCAAACCCTCACCGCCGCCCACCTCCCTTCCTCTTTCTCTCTCGGCGCACCAAGCCTAGGGCCCCAGGGACATCTTCCGGCAGCGGCTCCGACACAAGGACGCTCCCCTCCGCGAGAGGAACGTGTTGGCGCAAGAAGACTACCGAAAGGATCGTCTTCTCCGGAAACCTAGCGACTAGAACCGTAAGGAAACTAGCGTACGAGGTAAGAAACCCCTCACCTGCAGTATAAGTAGCTTCCGTGTGAATTCCATGTATTAGTTTAGCAATATGTAGACTATCGACACAAAGAATGCGATTTAGCGCATACTAAGTGTTCGATTAAATGATTTAGTACAGAAGAATGCAACTTAGGCATTTTAGCAGCTTAGATAAATGCAATAGAAGCATTTTATAGTTTATGTAGTCTTGCTTTAGCTTTTACAGGACTGGATGTCCGATGGGTGGGCTCCCACAGTCGCCTCTAGGTTTAGATAACCTAGTTCTAGGTTCAGATAACCTAGTAAAAGCAAGATAAATTAGTTAGCTATGATTCAGTATTTTATTTTCAGTAGGGGCACTGTACAGGATTAGATATCCATTGGGCTGGGCTCCCACAGTCGGTCCCTAGGTTTAGATAACCTAGTAAACCTTACTAAATTTGGGATTTGCAACCCCGGGTTTAGTTAAGGATGCGTGCATAGCATGTACATTTGCCGGGCCCATTAGCATTATGATTATGTATTTTAATCTATTATGTTATTAGTTTTCAAAACTCACAAAGATTAGTTATGATAGTTGAGTTTGAATTCAGTTCCAGCGTAGCCCAGTTCATGTTCAGTTCAGTTCTCTTTATTGATACTCATGATAGTTTATGGTTAACTTGTATGCCATGCTTTAGTGTTCATGTTCAGTGATTTCAGTATGACATGCTTTGACAAGTTCATCATATGTTTGATAGCATGATTTTAAAAGCATAAATGCATCGTACGCATGTTTTAATGAGGTAGATGGTTTCTTACTAAGCGAAAGCTTATAGATACTTTCTTTTCCTTATACTGCAGATAAAGGTAAAGGGAAGATGGATTAGCGGAGGCTGGAGGACAATGCTGCAAAGATGTGTGTGGACAGGAACTTGGAAAGAAGATCTTAGGGAACTTTAGCAAGCCTTGTTTAAACATTAGAACTTTTCAGTATTTTATCATTTGCACTTTAGTATGTTCATTGCTACGAATTAGTTAACCATGCACTTTATTATTATGCTTAGAACGCTAGTTTTATGATGTTAGAGTGTTTATTAATCATTCTAGAACTTGTATTGTGTTTGAGGCACGAAACAGTGCTGAAATCAGAGTTTAGCTGCAAAATCAGAAACTTCAATCGATCGGTGGATCGATTGGGGGGTTTCCAATCGATCAGCTGATTGATTAGGCAATCTGTTCCGCGAACAGTAGGCTTCTGGATCGATCAGCCGATCGATCCAGCCAATTCCATCGCGAACAGAGAGCTCTGGGATCGATCAATGGATCGATTGACCAGCCTGGATCGATCGGCCGATCGATCCAAATTATCGTCCCGGGCACAGTAGCGTGCTGGATCGATCACTGGATCGATCCAACCTACGACCCGCATACAGTAGCCGGTTGAATCGATCGCTTGATCGATCCGACCTTTCCAATCGATCCGTGGATCGGTTGGGAGGTCTGATAACAGCCTGAAAAGGGTTATTTCAGTTCCTTGACCATAGGGGATGCAGTATATGTTAGGTATACTTTAGATTACACCCCTTAGTACTTATAGGACCAAGAAATGTCAGTAGCTTAGCAAAAATTTCAAATTAGTACAGCTTCCGCATCTAGTCTTAATGGTGGTCAGGGAATAGTTAGCACAGCATAATGTGACGATCAGCCTTACAGCTTAGTTAGTAGAAGGCGGGTCGTTACAGTATGAGGCTCTTATGGAATAATTAGATCGATGATGAGTTATTCAGAAAATTACCAAATTTGTTTTAAGGATATACACTGGAAACGGAAGTGAACATAGTACCTTCTAAGTCAGAACTCTCTACTCCCATAGAATTACAGAATGGGATTAAGCCTAGTCTGAAGCATATTCAGATTTGGGTGGTATAGCACATGAGAGACACTGATAAATTGGACATGAGTTCACTTGTTTGTGAGTTATCCTAGAAAAATGAAAAGAGGTTTATAATCCTTAAAATCAGAAGGTCATTATTGGCACCAATGCCCGATTTTAGAAAAGGGCTATACTATGAACCACAAGCCCATGAGTAAAAATTGTTCTTAAGGAAATTATAGGACATGTCTAATCTAATACCAACTGTACAAGATAAAATATCACAAGAAACTGCAACACGTATTACAAATGATACACAATTACAGAAAGTGCCTCGTCATAGTGGGAGAGTTGTTAGGCAACCTAAAAGATTTATGTTTTGGGAGAGTCTTTGGACTTGATCCCTGGTGGACATGAACCTGATCCTCGAACATATGACGAAGCACTCCAAGATAAAGATGCAGCATCTTTGCAAAGAGCAATAAATACAGAATTAGAATATATGTATTCTAATAGAGTCTGAGAGCTTATAAAATCATCAAATGGTGTAAAAGTCATTGGGTGAAAATAAGTCTACAATAGGAAAAGAGGGATAGACAAGAAAGTAGAAACTTTCAAAGCAAGGCTTGTTGAAAAAGGAAACTTTTTCACCGGTAGTCATGCTTAAGTCTATCCAGATTCTTTTATCTATTACTTCTCATATGGACTATGAGATTTGGCAAGTGGATGTCAAGACAACTTTCCTTAATGGAAGTTTTGAAGAAAACATCCATATATAGCAACCAGAAGGATTCATTGCAAAGAGCAAAGAGCATCTTGTGTGTAAGCTCAATCGGTCTATGGACTGAAGAAAAGCTTCAAGTTCTTGGTTCATTTGGTTTAATGAAGTAATCCAGATCTGTGGATTTATTCAGTGTCCAGATGAGTCTTGTGTATACAAATAATGTGATGGAAGCGTGGTGGTATTTCTTGTACTATACGTAGACGACATCTTTGGTAGTTGGAAACAATATCAAAGTGTTGTCGAAAGTAGGGGTATGGTTGTCCAAACAATTCGATATGAAGAACTTAGGAGAATGTGCACACATTCTTAGGATCAAAATCATAAGGGATCGCAAGAAAAGAATGTTGTGCTTATCCCGAGCTTTAGACAATCCTTGCTCATTTTAGCATGCAGAACTCCAAGAAAGGTTTCTTACCTTTTAGGCATGGAGTAGCTTTATCTAAAAGAGATGTCTCCGAAAATATCAAAGGAGATAAAGGACATGAAAGTAAGTTCCTTATGCTTCGGTTGTTGGAAAGCTTAATGTATGCTTTGCACGAGATCGGATATCTATTTTGCCCAGTGCATAGTTAGCAGATATCAAAGTAACCCTGGACAAGGATATTGGTCTGCGGTAAAGCATATATTGAAGTACCTTAGAGGCACTAGAGATTATATGCTAGCTTACAAGGCAGATAATTTGTTCCCTGTGGGTTGCATGGATTTAGACATCCAATCTGATAGGGACAATAGTAAGTCGACCTCGGGGTTTTGTGTTTACTTTAAGAGGTGAAGTCATAACTATGGAAAAGTGATAAGTATAGGTGCTTTTTCAGGACTCCACCATAGAAGCTGAGTATATGCCAGCCTCTGAGGTAGCCATAGAAGTTGTATGGCTCAGATACTTCAAGATAGACTTAGATATTATTTCTGGTTTGCCCAAAATAATTTGATGCAGTAGCAAACTCGGAGTGTAACAACCCAATTTTCCCTATTTCAAGTTCTAAAAGTCCATAAAAATATTTGGAAATGCTTTTAAAATATTCTAGAGATTTTTAGAAATTTTTAGAGTATTTTTACGTAATTTTTGGAAGTCATTTAGTATGTTTACAAAAAGAAAAAAATTTTGTCAAAACCGAAGTTCGAACCCACGACCTCGGGTCGGACCGACCCAACCGTACACGGCCCAACCAACTGAGCTATGCTCGTTTTGTTAACCAAGTACGAAGCGAGATGTATATAAGTTGTAGTTAATAACAGAAATGCCCTAAGTATTATAAGATGGGTTATTTCCTTCTCCCGAACCCTAACCTCTCGATCCCTCTCCTCCTCTCTCGCGACAGCGGCGGCGCGATTCTTCCCCTCTCGCGGTGGAAACGAGGAAAGCCGGCTTAGGGCTTAACTCCGGCGGCCGACGAGCTTCTTCCTCCGAGGGTTCGGCACACATCCGAGAGAACTCTCGGCAAGGTGAACGCACGGACGAGAAGGGACCGAGATCTTCAAGCTCCATCCGAACCCCTAAATTTCTCCTTCTCGGTTGTAAGTCCAAGCAATCAAGGGTAAGTACTACTCACCTGCGGTAGGAGTTGCTCCGATCTTTCGGTTTTCGTTTCCTTGTTTTCCTGAGTTTCTTGAATCCGAAACATGCTATAAGGATTTTGGCTTTTGGGTATTCTGCCATGAGCTTCACAGGGAAATCAAGGTTTCGTTTAGGTTAGTTGAGCATGTAGTATGATTCTAGTGCCAAGTAGAATTGTATGCATTCTATCCTTAATTATTGCTAGGGATTTTGGCCGTGCACAGTGGAGTTTCGGTTGATTCCTTGCTGCCCTGTTTAGGATCATACCGAATAGATCATTATAGTTATCCCATGTCGCTGCCATGAGTTCACTTAAGGATGCATTGTCTTGGCTTGCTGTTGAATGCTTTGAGTTGTATGTTGTACATGAATTTCCTTGCTTTAAGGTCATGTTGTACATAGTTAAAGTTGATTAGAGATTTATTTTTACAGCATGTTTAAGAAGTTGAGTAGCATTCTATGTCTGTTTGTTTTTACAGCATGATTAGAATCACTAAAGGTAGCATCCTTTGTCTATTTTACAGCATGCTTAAGAAGCCCTAAAGTAGTATTCTTTGTCTATGTTTTATAACATGATTAGAATCCCTAAAGTAGCATTTTTGCCCTATTTTACAGCATGTTTAGAAAGTCCAGATTTGCTTTCCTTTGCTCTATTTTATAACAGGCTTAGGGAGTTCAGATTTGTTTTCCTTTGTGTTATTTTTATATAGCATGCTTGGTTAGTTGTAATCCTATACTTGTTAGATATATATCTAAAGGATTCTAATAAGCTCTAATAAAGGATTATGAGAAGTATGAGTACAGAAAAAGACCAAGGTCTAATTAAAAAGAGATAACAAGTAAATTAAAGTAAGAGGCTAGTACCCGACATCCAAGAGCTTGTCGTTAAACAAATCCAGGTGACCATTTCCGAGGTCTTGGCCCTGGTAGACCGAGGTCTGCTCTTTTAGGATTGGTGGCTCGCAACCCCAACCTATTAGGGAACGCGCATGAGTTGGTACTAGGCCTAGGCCCAAGAAAAGAAAACCCAAGAAAAGAAAAGTTAAGTAAGAAGGAAGAAAAAAAGAAGAAGAAAGTAAAAGATAGAAATTAAAAGATTAATTTCTAACACAAGGATACAAGAAATGAAATAAGTTCCAAGCTTAGAATAAATAAGAATGGTTAGTTTTCTTTGATTCTAAGTTTACATTGTTAGTTTCTTGTTATCCTGCTTGATACTGAGTATGATTTGTATTCTGTTCATTTTCTGTATACCATGAGCACATGCAGATAGCTTTATTATTTCAGTTTCAACACTTATGCATTTCATTTATGCATTTCGAGTTTTGTGAGATAGATTAGTACTTACTAAGCGTTTTCGCTTATAGATCTTGTCTTCTTTCCTCCTACTGCAGATAAAGGAAAAGCTAAGATATGAAGGGAGGCGACAGGGTGGTGGTGATGATGGATGTGTGTGGTGACTGAACTATGGAGAGGTCCAGAGGGGACTAGCAAGACTTATTTATTTAGAGTTTATGTCTAGTTTATTTTCCTTATTTCTGTTATGAAATTATGAGTTTATGATTGAGTTTGATGTGCATTGTAGCTTATTATGCTTCATTCTGGGAGCTTGAGTTTAGTTCATGTTGTTAGATTAGTTTTTGATTATGATATGATTTATTACTGCGTGGTTGTGAATAAATTGTGATCCAGCCGCATGTGGCTGTGTATATATCTTGTGTATTATAGATTTGGTCACCGGTACAGGGGAGACTCTGCCGAAATTTTTCGGTAGGAATTTCTCTGAACCGTGATAAATCTAAGTGTCGCTAATAATAGCATAAGTGACACTAGTAAGTAGAGTAGGAGTTAGGTAACGGTCGCCCTTAGAGAGTAGTAGTAAGAAGGGTGGTTGTTACAGTTGGTATCAGAGCAGTGTTCCATTCTCCAGCATCACACACACATCAGCATCATCCTCGCCGTCTCCAAGTAAGAAAGTATTTAAATCCTTTCTTTATTCTGCTTTCCTTATTATTAATTGCAGTATAGAGTACTTGTTTTTTTTGAGTACTAAAGTAAGATAGAAGATTTAGTTTCCCTTTTCTTTATTCATATTTATGTATGTTTAGAAAGGATAGAGAAATGTTTAGAAGTACCTACTCATAGGTGTTGAAAGTCAAGAATCATGTATAAGTAAGATATATCTAGAAAGTATAGTGATAATTGTAAGTTTTCTTTTCCTCTGCCTGACTTGATGTCAAGAAGAGGACGTCCTCGTACCGCTGGTACTGAGAACCAAGATCAGGAGAACGAAGAGCTTAGATCAACTGAGCCCAATCTCTCTGAAGTTGTTGCCTAACTCCAGAGACAAGTAGCAGAACAACAGCAAGTGATTGCCAATCTAATGGCCAATCAGAAGCCAGCTACTCCCACTCCCCCAACCATTAATGTGGAAACCCCAGTGGTGACTGAAGTCTTATCGGTTGCCCTGGCAGTCGCCACAACACCTAGAAGACAAGAAGCATACCTTATCCAGTGGCTGAAGCTGAAACCAGAAAGATTCTCAGGCACGACTGAGCCTTGGGATGCCCAGGCTTGGTTCAAGACACTTGAGAGCACAATGGAGCTTCTTGACTGGCCAGAAGTCGAGAAGGTCAAGTGCGCCTCTTTCTGCCTGTCTGGAGATGCTCGTATGTGGTGGGAGAGGATAAAGACCAAGAGAGCAGCCGATCAGATGAGCTGGGCAGATTTTCAGTTAGAGTTCTATGAAGAGTTCTATCACCAACAAGCACTAAGAGGAGTTTATAGAGTTCAAGTCAGCCAAGATAGAAGACAAGACAGTGGGAAAACAGAGACCCCAGTCAAGTAAGTGTAGAAGAACAGAAAGAAGGTAAGAAAGAGGGGGTTTGGGTGGTCTGTGAATATCCCGAGGTATTCCCAACAGATCTACCTGGACTACCTCCCAATAAATGAATGGATTTGAGATTGAATTGGTTCTTGGAACCGGTCCAATTTCAAAAGCTCCGTATCGCATGTCTCCAGCAGAGCTGAAGGAGTTACAAGAACAACTACAGGAGTTACTTGACAAAGGCTTCATTCGCCCTAGTCATTCACCCGGGGAGCCCTAGAGTTGTTCGTTAAGAAGAAAGACGGATCCATGCTAATATGCATAGATTTTAGAACGCTGAGCAAAGCAGTAGTTAAGGACAAGTACCCCCTTCCCAGGATCGACGACTTATTTGATCAGCTGAGAGGGGCAACAGTATTCTCGAAGATAGACCTGCGCCTTGGGTACCATCAGCTGAAGGTGAAAGAAAGAGACATACCCAGAACAGCTTTCAGAACCAGATACGGACACTACAAGTCTGTAGTCATGTATTTTGGTGTGACTAATGCACCAGCGGTTTTCATGGACTTAATGAACAGAGTGTTCAGAGAATATTTTGACAAATTTGTCATTGTATTCATCGACGACATTCTGGTCTATTCAAGGACCCCAGAGGAGCATGACACGCACTTGAGGATGGTACTGCAGACTCTTCAGCAAAAGCAGCTTTATGCTAAGTTCTCAAAGTGTGAGTTCTGATTAAATCAGGTGGCATTTTTAGGTCACATTATCTCTAAAGAAGGTATTCAAGTGGATCCAGCCAAAGTGGAAGCAGTCAACAACTTGAGTAGACCCAAGAACGTCAGAGAGATCAGAAGCTTCCTTGGTCTAGCAGGGTACTACAGGAAGTTCGTGGAGGACTTTTCCAGGATAGCCTCTCCACTAACAGCCCTCACCAGAAAGAACAAGAGATTCGAATGGTCAGATAAATGTGAGCAGAGTTTCCAAGAGCTAAAGAAGAGATTGATCAGTGCTCCCATTCTGACTGTTCCACAGAGCGACAAGAGTTTCGACATCTACAGTGATGCTTCCAAGATGGGCTTAGGAGCTGTCCTCATGCAAGAAGGAAAAGTCATAGCTTATGCTTCCAGACAACTCAAAGATTGTGAGAAGAACTACCCTACTCATGATCTTGAGCTGGCAGCTATGGTTTTTGCACTTAAACTCTGGCGACATTATTTGTATGGAGTTCAGTGTAGAATCTTCACAGATCATCAGCGTCTTAAGTACTTCTTCACTCAGAAGGACTTAAACATGAGACAACGCAGGTGGCTGGAGTTGGTCAAAAATTACGACTGTGAAATCCTCTACCACCCAGGCAAAACTAACAAAGTGGCAGATGCACTCAGCAGAAAATCTAGTGCATCACTGATGTCTTTGTCATCATTAGCCCTGCCACTGTAGAACGAGTTGTCCGGTTTTGGACTTGAAATTATTGAAAGACAACTCTCTGCATTGACCTTATAGTCTACATTGTTTGAGGAGATACAGAGAAAGCAAAGTGAAGATCCGGGCATCTAGAAGATCAAGCAAGGGATACAGAAAGAAGACAAATCAGAGTTTCGAGTAACAGACAGCGGGATTCTTTATCAGGGGAGTCGCATTTGCGTGCCCAATGATGAAGAACTGAGGAAAAAGATCTTAGAAAAAGCTCACAGTACGCCGTACTCCATGCATCCTGTTTCTTCCAAGATGTACCAAGATGTGAAATAGAAGTTCTGGTAGTCAGGACTCAAAAGAAATGTAGTTAAATATGTCAGTACCTGCCTGACATGTCAGAGGGTCAAAGTAGAACACCAGAGACCAGGAGGAGTTCTTCAGCCTCTTCCAATACCAGAATGGAAATGGGAAGTAGAGTTGGGCATTCAAACAGAGCTGATAGACGAGACCACTCAGGCAATCCAGAAAATCAGACAGAGAATCGAGACTGCCCAGAGCAGACAGAAGAGTTATGCTGACACACGTCGTAGGCCATTGGAATTCCAAGTAGGAGATTCAGTTGTCCTCAAGGTCGCTCCTATGAATGGAGTGATGAGATTTGGTAAGAAGGGAAAATTAAGTCCTCACTATGTAGGACCTTACCTGATCATAGAGAGGATTGGGAAAGTAGCTTACAGGCTGGACTTACCATAAGACATGTCAGCAATATACAATGTATTTCATGTCTCCATGCTAAAAGAAGTGTCTCCATGACCTGAGCCAAGTGATTCAGTCTCAGTCGGTGCAGATCCAAGAGGATCTTAGTTATGAGAGCAGACCTACACAGATAGTGGACAGAGCAGTCAAGAGATTGAGAAATAAAGAAGTACCACTAGTGAAGGTCGTCTGGCAGAACCAGAAGCACGAGGAAATCACTTGGGAGCGGGAGGACAGTATGAGACAGAAGTATCCAGAGCTATTCTAAGTTCGAGGACGAACTTTTATAAGGTATGGGGGATTGTAACAACCCAATTTTCCCTCTTTCAAGTTCTAAAAGTCCATAAAAATATTTGGAAATGCTTTTAAAATATTCTAGAGATTTTTAGAAATTTTTAGAGTATTTTTACGTAATTTTTGGAAGTCATTTAGTATGTTTACAAAAAGAAAAAAATTTTGTCAAAACCGAAGTTCGAACCCACGACCTCGGGTCGGACCGACCCAACCGTACACGGCCCAACCAACTGAGCTATGCTCGTTTTGTTAACCAAGTACGAAGCGAGATGTATATAAGTTGTAGTTAATAACAGAAATGCCCTAAGTATTATAAGATGGGTTATTTCCTTCTCCCGAACCCTAACCTCTCGATCCCTCTCCTCCTCTCTCGCGACAGCGGCGGCGCGATTCTTCCCCTCTCGCGGTGGAAACGAGGAAAGCCGGCTTAGGGCTTAACTCCGGCGGCCGACGAGCTTCTTCCTCCGAGGGTTCGACACACATCCGAGAGAACTCTCGGCAAGGTGAACGCACAGACGAGAAGGGACCGAGATCTTCAAGCTCCATCCGAACCCCTAAATTTCTCCTTCTCGGTTGTAAGTCCAAGCAATCAAGGGTAAGTACTACTCACCTGCGGTAGGAGTTGCTCCGATCTTTCGGTTTTCGTTTCCTTGTTTTCCTGAGTTTCTTGAATCCGAAACATGCTATAAGGATTTTGGCTTTTGGGTATTCTGCCGTGAGCTTCACAGGGAAATCAAGGTTTCGTTTAGGTTAGTTGAGCATGTAGTATGATTCTAGTGCCAAGTAGAATTGTATGCATTCTATCCTTAATTATTGCTAGGGATTTTGGCCGCGCACAGCGGAGTTTCGGTTGATTCCTTGCTGCCCTGTTTAGGATCATACCGAACAGATCATTATAGTTATCCCATGTCGCTGCCATGAGTTCACTTAAGGATGCATTGTCTTGGCTTGCTGTTGAATGCTTTGAGTTGTATGTTGTACATGAATTTCCTTGCTTTAAGGTCATGTTGTACATAGTTAAAGTTGATTAGAGATTTGTTTTTACAGCATGTTTAAGAAGTTGAGTAGCATTCTATGTCTGTTTGTTTTTACAGCGTGATTAGAATCACTAAAGGTAGCATCCTTTGTCTATTTTACAGCATGCTTAAGAAGCCCTAAAGTAGTATTCTTTGTCTATGTTTTATAACATGATTAGAATCCCTAAAGTAGCATTTTTGCCCTATTTTACAGCATATTTAGAAAGTCCAGATTTGCTTTCCTTTGCTCTATTTTATAACAGGCTTAGGGAGTTCAGATTTGTTTTCCTTTGTGTTATTTTTATATAGCATGCTTGGTTAGTTGTAATCCTATACTTGTTAGATATATATCTAAAGGATTCTAATAAGCTCTAATAAAGGATTATGAGAAGTATGAGTATAGAAAAAGACCAAGGTCTAATTAAAAAGAGATAACAAGTAAATTAAAGTAAGAGGCTAGTACCCGACATCCAAGAGCTTGTCGTTAAACAAATCCAGGTGACCATTTCCGAGGTCTTGGCCCTGGTAGACCGAGGTCTGCTCTTTTAGGATTGGTGGCTCGCAACCCCAACCTATTAGGGAACGCGCATGAGTTGGTACTAGGCCTGGGCCCAAGAAAAGAAAACCCAAGAAAAGAAAAGTTAAGTAAGAAGGAAGAAAGAAAGAAGAAGAAAGTAAAAGATAGAAATTAAAAGATTAATTTCTAACACAAGGATACAAGAAATGAAATAAGTTCCAAGCTTAGAATAAATAAGAATGGTTAGTTTTCTTTGTTTCTAAGTTTACATTGTTAGTTTCTTGTTATCCTGCTTGATACTGAGTATGATTTGTATTCTGTTCATTTTCTGTATACCATGAGCACATGCAGATAGCTTTATTATTTCTGTTTCAGCACTTATGCATTTCATTTATGCATTTCGAGTTTTGTGAGATAGATTAGTACTTACTAAGCGTTTTCGCTTATAGATCTTTTCTTTTTCCTCCTACCGCAGATAAAGGAAAAGCTAAGATATGAAGGGAGGCGACAGGGTGGTGGTGATGATGGATGTGTGTGGTGACTGAACTATGGAGAGGTCCAGAGGGGACTAGCAAGACTTATTTATTTAGAGTTTATGTCTAGTTTATTTTCCTTATTTCTGTTATGAAATTATGAGTTTATGATTGAGTTTGATGTGCATTGTAGCTTATTATGCTTCATTCTGGGAGCTTGAGTTTAGTTCATGTTGCTAGATTAGTTTTTGATTATGATATGATTTATTACTGCGTGGTTGTGAATAAATTGTGATCCAGCCGCATGTGGCTGTGTATATATCTTGTGTATTATAGATTTGGTCACCGGTACAGGGGAGACTCTGCCGAAATTTTTCGGTAGGAATTTCTCTGAACCGTGATAAATCTAAGTGTCTCTAATAATAGCATAAGTGACACTAGTAAGTAGAGTAGGAGTTAGGTAACGGTCGCCCTTAGAGAGTAGTAGTAAGAAGGGTGGTTGTTACACGGAGAAACCATAAGTCCATAAGGCAAGTAAACACAATAGAGCGCAAGTACCACCCAATACGAGAAATCGTATAACGAGGAGAAGTTGTTGCCGCTTAGATTGCATCAAGTGATAACCTGGAAGATCCTTTCACTAAGGTCCTTAAGGCAAGAGCTTTTGATAGGCATGTTGAAGGGTTGGGAATCAGATGTATGGCAGTAGATATGACAGCTTAGTCTTTTAGTATAAGTGGGAGATTGTTAGGATATATACTAAAAGCCTAGTTTTTAGTATAAACATTTATCTAGAAATAAGAATCACATTGATCAAATGTCTACATTTATGATAAATGTAGTTGTTCAATTAATTTATATTGTTGATAACATGGTGTGTGGTGTCACACACAGAAGATCATGTTATCAGTACCTTATAAATTATAAACAGTAGCTCACGACCAAGATGGAAAGGAACAAACCATTAGAAGGTCATAGTGTAATTAGGTTTAGTTTATTTTAACTATATAATTATACTAGTACACTTAGAATGTATTGAGTAGGACTATTAGAGGTCGTTTCTTTTATACTTACTTTATAAAGGAACAAAGACCTCAGTTATTATGGAAGTGTGTGCTCTTAATCCTAATATAATAATAAGCACATATATTTGATATTTATTTCTTTAATTTATCAATGGGTGAGATTTAGTTCGATAAATCAATAAACCCGATAAGTTGAGAAATGATATCACTTATAGTGTGTGTTATTGATTATAGAAGGAAACTGTGTCCTAGTGATCTAGGTTGAGAATGCCCCCAAGAGAAGCTCATAAGGATTGTCATGTTAAACCCTGCAGGTGGACTTAATCCGACATGATGATAAGGTTGAGTGGTACTACTCTTGGACTAAGATATTAATTAAATGAGTTGTCAGTATCTCATTTAATTAGTGGACATTCATTATCTTAAACATAGGGAGACTAACACACTCATAATAAGAAGGAGCCCAAAAATATAATTTGGGATTGGTGCGGTAGTTCAATAATAGTTCTCTAGTGGAATGAATTATTATTGATAAAATTAAGTTGTGTGTTCGGGACGAACACAAGATGCTTAATTTTATCGGGAGACCAAAACCAATTCCTCCTCTCGGTCCCTATCGTAGCCTCTTAATTATAGAGTACTACACCCACCTATACCCACCTTCACACCCATCTAAAGGGGGTCGGCCAAGCCTTGCTTGGAGCCCAAGCAAGGGGTCGGCCAAACCATGTTTAGATGGGAATGATTGTGGCCGGCCCAAGCATGGGTTCAATCTATGTGTGGTCGGCCATTAAAAATAGAAAAGGAATTTTAATTTTAAATTTTTTCTTATGTGGAATACATGATTTAAAAGAGAGTTTAAAAATTAAAATATTTCTTTTTATAAGATTCTACAAAAGATTAAGAGAAGAGTTAAATCTCTTTCCTTATTTGTATATTAAAAGGTTGTTTTTAATTTTAATAAAAACTTTCCTTATTTATAAATCATCCACATGTTGAAAAGATAAATTTTAAAATTATAGAAATTTCTTTTTATAACATCAACCATGAAGGGATTATTAAAAAGAAATTTTATTTTAAAATTTTTCCGGAAACAAATTATGAAGCTTTAATTTTTCTAGCGAAAAATTTACTTGTTTGCTTGTTTTGATGTGGCCGGCCATATGCATTAAGAAAAGGATTTTAATTTTAATTAATTAAAATTTTCCTTTTTAATGGCAAAAGAATTAAGGAAGGTTTTATTAAATTTTCCTTATTTGCCAAGGCTAAGGATTATAAAAGAGGGGGTTTGGGTGCCTTCATAGATACAACCTCTATTCTATTTCTCCCTCTTTTCTTCCTTGGTGTGACCGACCTCTCCCTTTTCTCTTCTCTCCATCTTTGTGGCCGAACCTCCTCTTCCTCTTGGAGATCAAGTGGTGGTCGGATCCTATCTTGGAGAAGAAGAAGAGGAAGCTTGCATCCCTTGGAGCTTGGTTGGTGGAAAAGGTTCTTCATCCTTTGGAGGTTTTGTGCTTGGCCGAAACTTGAAGGAAGGAGAAGAAGGTGCTAGGTGGTTCTCATCTCGGAAGATCGTTACCCACACAACGTCCGAGATTAGAAGAAGAATACGGTAGAAGATCAAGAGGTCATTATTCATAAAGAAAGGTATAACTAATAATTATTTTCCGTATCATGTTAGTTTTGTTTCTTTGTAAAAAATACCAAATACAAGAGGCATGCGATTCTAGATTTTCGAATTAGTTTTCGAAGTTGTATTCTTTTGTTTTTTCTTTTCCTTGTGATTTGATTGTTCTTAGCGGTTAACCTAGGGTTACTATGGGAAGGTTAAATATTTAATTTCCTCAAAAGGCTTTGTCTAGTCGGTGGTGGTTGCTCCCATATCCAAGAAGGTCAAGTGCCTCGTCATGCAGTACTGGAAGCCGATTTTGGAAATAGATATTTAATTATCTTCGTGACCTGGGTGATTTGAATTGAACGTGTTAAGTTCTGCAGGAGATCCAAGTCTAAACCTAAAAGAACAAATAAGTTAAACTTAGGATCAAACGTGTTAAGTTCTGCAGGCGATCCAAGTTTAATTTAAAAGAACACATGGTAGCTAGGAAAAGGTTCAGACCTTTGTACAAAATTTTTGTACAGTGGAACCGTTAGGTTTTCTAAGTAGCAACCAACACCTAGGCATAAATAGAAGAACTTAAGTGAAATAATGGGATTTTCTCGACCTAATCTTTCCTTTTCCTCCTGTGCGCTGACTCCTCCTTGGTTTGGGAGAAAAAAAAAACAAAAGAAGCTTAGGGCTTCCTGTGGTGGCCGGCTAGGACGAGCTTCGAGGGAGCTTTTGATATTTTCCGACTCGTCTTGACGAGAGGAATGCGTGGACGTAAGCAAAGCGCGAGGATCTCAAGTTTCACCGAAATCCTAGAGAGGTTTCGCGTTAGTAAGTTCAAGATAACACTGTAAGTACTACTCACTTGCAGTAAAAGGTGTTTTTCGTTGATTTCTCGTCGTAAAAATATTATATGTGCAGATTTCTTTTGTGTTCTATGCATGATTGTGTGTTACCTAGTTGATTTCACTTGTAGATGCATATGGAAGAATACACAATCAATATTGTGGGCTTAGGAGAAGTATAAGAAAGATAAAGAAAAGAAAGAAAAAGGTCGAGGCCTTAAGTAGATCCCAAAGTCAAGACTTTAGGGATTCTGACACACAAGGTGCTTGTTAAAATGCCAAGACATTTAAAGAAGAAGTAATTAAGATATTTTACTTTGAAAGGCTAGTACCCGACTTCCAAGGTTGTCGTAAATAAATCCAGGTGTCCAATTCCAATGTCTTAGCCTTGGTAAACCAAGGTCTGCTCTTTTAGGATTGGTGGCTCGCTACCCCAACCTATTAGAGAACGCACATAAGATGGTACTTACGCCTTAGGGATCCCAAGTGAAGCTATTTATTTTTAAGTATATGCTTTAGCAAAGTTTTCAAGTTGAAGAATTTTCAAGTTTCAAGTTAAGTTAAGAAAAAAGCGAGTTTAAGGAAGGTAAATGCTTGTATATGTTTAAGAAAGTTAAATGCTTGTATATGCATGTTTCCTTGAGTTAAACCTGTTTTAGTTCCTCTATTAGTACGAAAGTATTTATGCATGTTTACATCTACCATCAGTGTAAGTAGTAGTAAAGATTCTGGCATGAAAAGTATTTTTAAAAACATGCTTGCACATCTCGAGAATTTTGTGAGCTAGGTAGTACTTACTAAGCCTTGTTGCTTATTAGTTGCATTTCCTCTTACTGTAGAAAAAGGAAAAGGAAAACAAATTTGAAGGAAGGTGACAAGGGGATGCGTGATGGTGTATGTGATGCTTGGACTATGGAAAGCCTTGGAAATTTGCTAAGAACATATTAAGATTTTTCTTTAAATTACTAAGAAAATTTAGAGAGTTTACTTCTATTCATTGTTAAGAAGATTTTATAAATTGTTAATTTTGCATATGTTGGATATTGTTTAGTATTTCTGTTGCTAGTGATGAAATAGATTAGTTTTAGTTAATGTTTGTTGGATATTATGATTTCATGTCTTTTAAGGAATATGCATGAGATTCTAAAGTAATAAAATGAAGAAATGCTTAATTAGTTTTTACATATTGATACTTTTAGCACGTGAGGTATGCTAATTGATGCATTATATGTGGATTCATTTTAGAGAGTAAAAGGAATTCATTTAATTATTGGCAAGTAGAGTAGCGCTTAAATTAAAGAAGAAGTAAAAGCGAAAGAAAGTAACCCAACTCTTAGAAAGCAGGGAGGACGGGGGTGTTACAGGTTGGTATCAGAGCGGTTCCCATTCTCCAGCATCACACACATCAGCATCAGTCTTGTCGCATTCAAGTAAGAATGTATTTATACTTTCTTTTATGCTTTTCCTTTATTGCTTGCAGAATAGAGAAATGTTTAGAAGTACCTGCTCATATGTGTTTAAAGTTAAGAATCATGCTTAAGTAAGATATATCTAGGAAGTATAGTGATAATTTCAAGTTTTCCCTCTGCATGACTAGATGGCAAGAAGAGGGTGTCCCCGTACCACTCGTACTGAGAACCGAGCTCAGGAGAACGAGGAACCCAGAACAACTAAGACCAATCTTTTTGAAGTTGTTGCTCAACTCCAGAGAATTATTATTGAACTACCGCACCAAGCCCAAATTACATTTTGGGCTCCTTCTTATTATGAGTGTGTTAGTCTCCCTGTATTTAAGATGTCGAATGTCCACTAATTAAATGAGTTACTGAAAACTCTCTTTAATTAATATCTTAGTCCAAGAGTAGTATCACTCAACCTTATTGTCGTGTCGGACTAAGTCAACCTGCAGAGTTTAACATGACAATCCTTATGAACTCCTCTTGGGGACATTATCAACCTAGATTATTAGGACACAATTTCCTTCTATAATCAACAACACACACTATAAGTAATATCATTTCCTAACTTATCGGGCCTATTGATTTATCGAGCTAAATCTCACCTTTTGATAAGTTAAAGAAATGAATACTAAATATATGTGCTTGTTATTATATTAGGATTAAGAGCACACACTTCCATAATAACTAAGGTCTTGTTTTTTTATTAAGTCAGTATAAAAAGAACTTTTCTTAAAGGGTCATGCTCAATACACTCAAAGTGTACTAGTGTAATTTTATAGTTAAGATAAACTAATACCAAATTACACTATGACTATTCCAATGGTTTGTTCCTATCCATCTTAGCCGTGAGCTACTGTTTATAATTTATAAAGAACCGATAACATAATCTTCTGTGTGTGACACCACACACCATATCATCTACAATATAAATTAATTGAACAACTACACTTAGCATATAAATGTAGACATTGTTGACCAATATGATTCTTTATCCCAAAATAAATGTTTATAAAAGCTAGGCTTGTAGTATACATTCCAACATTCCTAACCTACTATCATCCAAAACTTCACCAGTACCATTGATCAAGTTAAACTTTTGTCTCTTTTTAACTAATCCAAATTACCCAGTCGGGTAAACTATTATTTTAGAGGTGCCAGCTAATTTAGAGTCTCCCCCTAAATTATTGATCTTTTTAGGTTTTCAGTTTATGTCAATTATTTTTATAATTATAGTGGACTTGATGATAATTTAAGTTATTTGATTTGAATTTATTTTGTCTATTTGAGTTTGACTTTATTTTACCTTTTACATTTAGGTTTGATTTATTTAATTTTATTTTGGAATTTAGATTTTTATTTTAGTTTGGTTTTGAATTATTTTTTAGGTTCAGTTTTGAATTTATAGTTTTAGTTGGATTTGATTTTAGATAGTGGACTTCATTTTTAGGTACATAAAATTGATTGAGTTCTACTTGCGTGGTTAAACACACTTTCGGAACCCAGACTTTAGTTAGTTTCTTATTTTGATCTATAAGTGATATAAAAGTTTTGTTAGTCTAGCTGGATTTATATCCAAGACCGGACTTGTTGTTACAACTCTTTGTGATCCAAGTATCATGTCAAGGTACTTGGACCTAGTTATAAATTTTTCTAGTAGTTCTTTTAGTTCAAGTATTTCGCCTTTCAATTTGGAATTATTCTCCTCAAGTTTTGCAACTTGAGTGAAAGTTTCTGGTTGAATTGGCTTAACTATTGAGTTTGAGTTCAATTAATCATTAAGTAATTTATTTTGTACATTTAGTTCGTTTATTTTATTTTCAGACATAGTTAATTTTTTATTTAAACATGCTATTATTTTAAAAAACTTCTTGCTTAAAGTAAATTGTACCTCATTGGAACCTTCAGAAACGAGTGCGGACTCGTGGCTTAATTCGGGTTCGGACCCGTCTTCTAAGTCGCTTTATGATTCTAGTCCGTAAGCCTTCAGCATGAGGTAGTTGGTGTGCTTCGGTTTGTCACCATCTGATTCTTCCATAGATGATTCATCCCAAGTTACCTTGAGGGCTTTCTTTTTCTTCAGATTTAGGCAGTCATTCTTATAATGCTCCTTTTTGTTACATCTAAAGCATGTGGCGTTCATCTTGTTGTTGCTAGAGTTTGAGATTGAGTTGATCTTCTTACAAGTCCCTTTTTGTAAAATTCTTCTTTCTCCTGGTGAACATCTTCCTTACTAGGTTCACCAGATATTCTTCATCGTCTGAGTTTTGGTCAGACTCAACTTCAGGTTCCGATTTGGTTATGTTCGTTTCTTTTGATGTTCCTGCAATAAAAGTAACACCTTTCTTGAGTTTAGCGTTAGTCTGTTCGTGTAGCTCTAATTAATAAAAAAGTTCATCTAACTTTAACTTGGATAAGTTCTTTGAAATCTAATAGGCATCCACGATGGATGCCCACAGTGCATTTCGAGGAAATACGTTTAGCGCATACCTTATAAGATCCCGGTTCTCCATTTGGTGGTCGATTGTGTAAAGTCCGTTAAGGATATCTTTTATCCTCGCATGCAACTGACTAGTAGTCTCACCTTCCTATATTTTTAAATTAAATAATTTATTTAAATATAGATCTCTTTTCGTTACCTTTGCATCGTTGGTTCTCTCATGTAGTTCTATGAGCTTGTCCCATAGCTCCTTGGCATTTTCGTGTGGGCCAACGTGGTTCAGCTTCTTTGTTAACCCGCATTGGATTATGTTGAGGGCCTTGAAATCAATCTGGGCTTTCTTCTTCATTTCTGGATTCTAATTTTCTAAGTCTATTGGAATTCTGGCATTGTCAATTGATGTATTATACCCTTTGGTAACACTGAACCATTGGTCGAAGTCAGGTTTCAGGTACACCTCCATCCACTTCTTCTAGTATGGGAAGTCATCCCCATTGAAGAGTGGGGGATGAACGGTGTTGTACCCTTTGTTTTGGGTCATTTAGAACTATAGATAGAAAACTGAAGAAAGGTACCAAGACTTGGTCTTAGATTAGCAGAGTTTGAGAAGAAGAATAAAATTTCGAGGAATTCGAGTGGTGTTGTACTAACTTCGAGTTAAAAATTGAACAAAAATCGTTATTTGAAAGGGTAAGTTCTACCAATTCAAATTGAGTATGAAAAACAAAAATTCAAAAAGAAAATAAAGTAATTCCCCCTAACTTGATTGGTGGTTGCACCAATTCAGAGCAGAACTTGCTCTGATACTACTTGTTAGATCGAGTCGCACGTGAGAGGAGGAGGGGGGTGAATCATGTGGTTTTGAATACTTATTTTTTTTTTAAATTTAAAAGATAAGTACATATTGGAAAATTAAGAAGAAAACGAACACAAGAAAAACGGTCGGTTTTACTTGGTTTGTAGCCTTTGGCGACTCTTACTCGAAGACCCAAGTCCCGCAGACCTATCGATGGACAATTCACTAAAATACCTCTTCCGGTACCTCTGAAAGAGGGAATTGAGTACAAAGAATTTAGGCGAAGTGTAACACGCTACACTTCCCTTTTTCAGTAATTAAGTACAAAAAATTTTGTTACCAACACTTAGGGATCGATGTGAGAGCGCTCTTGTGTCGGTTTGTTGGACGTGATTGGAAGTCCTCGGAGCAGTCATCGAGCGCAGCAACTTCATTGCAGAGTCATAGCAGGAATTCGGAGCAGTCGAAACCTTGAATTGAAGCATAGTAGCTCGTATAGTAGTTGTTGTATGGAGCTTAGTAGAGACTGGCTTATAAAGGCCATGGAAGGCGCCTTCCATAGGCGTTGAAGGTGCCTCCAATGGGTCAAATCTGTTCCCGAAGTCACTGGGTCTTATCTGCGATGATGTCCAAATTTTATTCCTTAGAAGGCGCCTTTAAGCCATTGAAGGCGCCTTCGGGTACTATTCATCCGAAGGCTTTTTACTCCTTTTGTCCTACAAGCTATGTTAGTCCAAAACTAAAACATCTAACCTGCAAAACAAGTTTAGCACATTGAAAATAAAAAGTAGTAATTAGCTCCTGTTCTCCCAGGACCAAGAACTAGTCAAGGTCTCATATTAGGGATCCAAAATGAACCTAACATGAACCGACGCCTACTGTCCCTCAATTGGGGCAAGTCCTCACAAAGTCACTCTTCTCTAGTAACTTACCTTTACTTACTATCTTATAGTTGGATGACTAGTCTTCTGACCGACTAGGTCTTCGTGCTAGTCGTTTGGTCCGCAGACCCAATTGGACTTTTGCCTGTTGTCCAGTCCCTCAGCCCCAACCGAACTTTCTGCCCGACATCTAGTCGGCCTATTGACCTACTATCTAGACTTCGCACCAGCTATCCAGTCCTGC
This sequence comes from Zingiber officinale, assembly GCF_018446385.1. Taxonomy (NCBI): domain Eukaryota; kingdom Viridiplantae; phylum Streptophyta; class Magnoliopsida; order Zingiberales; family Zingiberaceae; genus Zingiber; species Zingiber officinale. The sequence goes on from NC_055992.1 coordinate 60,643,752, forward strand.
AGACCTAGCTAGATTTCAGCCTGGTGTCCGGTCCTTTGGACTTATCAATTCCTACACACTTGGTAACATAATTAGATCACAAAACACCTAACTTAACTTACTTGTCATTCATCAAAATCTGAGATATATCGTTAGTACAAGCTACATCAACAAAGAAAATTTGGGGGCATTCAGGAGAGAGGAAACGCAGAAGCACAATGAACCAAAGCCAAAGATACCTTGAATCGAAATCTCCTTTAAAAACTTCCACTGAACAGATCAATTCTTGAACTGGACCAAACTGTTGAACCCGAATTGAGCTAACTGCTATTAGGGTTCTTTGGGATTGTAAAATTAGGGTTCTATTCCCTCGCTCTCCTCTAAACATGTGCAATTGAATCAAATCAGATTTGACCAAACTGTGATTGAATCAACCCGGTGTTCCTCCTCTTAATTGTTGACTCCTTCAATTCCTGTAAAATAAACATAATAAAATTATATCCAAAATACCCATCAAATGTATAGGAATTAAAATAAAGACTAACAAATATCTAAACTCATGAAACATACTAAAAGCACAAATTTAGATACATGAGAGGATAAAACACTGCTAAATCACACTAAAAATAACATGTCTAAATGATGGTTATCAAGGGACTAGTCAAGGATAAGAACTGAGCTACTGACATGGTAGAAGACTCTCATCGACAAGCTAACGTGATGAAATGGGAGTGGCTAAGTCTAGGTCAGTAGACCGATCTAATGGATTTGGATTTGGTTTCTACGCTGAATTGTAGACTGATTTGGTCCTATAAAAGAAGGCCTCGGACGAGGCTCATATATCAACTTCTAAGTTCTCCAAGTCTATCTGACTCCGAAATGCCAATGCTATATCGAGACATTGCTTCGACAACCAAGCTAAGTTCATATCATCAATTGTCGGTATAACATTGTAATTGCTTTCTTAATTGTTTTTCATGCTTTATTTGTTCAAGATGGTGAACTTGTTACTGATTCTATTTCTTTGTAAGAAACAAAGTTTTTTTTATTTTGAGAAAGAGATTAATGGTGAATTGCATATCGAAAGTGGTCCACGACTGCGAGCCTTGGATTAGTAGCCGTCAGGCTGTGAACCAAGTAAAAACGAAGTGTGTATTTGTGTGTGCTTGTTTTGTTTTGTTTATTTTCAGTTTCTAGCTTTGAAAAGAGTTAAAAGAAGTTTTCAAAAAACATAAAAAAAGTGACAAGCATTATTCAATCCCTAATTAGTGCTCTTTTCGATTCTACAATTTGTTAGGGTCGATTGATAACAGAGAGGGGGGGTGAATAACTCGTCGCACTTCGATTGTTTGCTTTGATGATGTTGTTGCAGCGGAAAACACTCAAGCAACTCTCACAATGCTAACACAAGGGATTTACTTAGTATCCACCTCAAGAAGAGGTAACTAATCCAAAGATCCATGCACAACACGCTCTCCACTATGAAAAATATTCCTTCTCGGTAACTACCAAAGGTGGAGAAACCTCGTACAAGACTCACACAATAAGATACAACACACGGAAGAAGAAAATATAAGTATACAAAAGAAAAACCTCTCCTTGCTTAATCTTGTTGTTGAAGAATGCCTCTTGAACCTTGGAAGTGCAACAACACTTGTCCCAAAGAGCTTCCAAGAACTGGCGGTGAGTCTTGAAGAAGATCGCGTGAGTTGGAGAAGAAGAGTTACAGCGTTTAAATACTTCGTCGCCTTTATATCTGCGCTTCTAGGGCTTCTAATTGATTGGGGCTCATCCCAATCGATTATCACGTCAGATCCCAGCGATCTCGGCCATCCAAAACTTGCATTCTACACAACGATTGTATCCTAATCGATTGGGAAGGCTTGAATCGATTGGCTGATTGATTCAAAGCACTTCTGTGCTCTTAACTGGAAAAGGCTGAATCGATCAACTGATTGATTCAGCTTTATCGCGTCACATGAAATTTTCAGCCCCCAATCGATCGACTGATCGATTGGGCTACTATTTATCGTAACATTCTCCCAATCGATCAGCTGATCGATTGGGCTTTGGTTCAATCGATCGGTTGATCGATTGACCACCTTTGACTTGCTTAACTCAAGCTCAAGGGTACCCAAATCCAACATCCGGTCAACTGTGACATGTTGGAACTCCTCGTGCCTAGCATCCGGTCAACCTTGACCTGCTGAGACTTCTTCACCAAGTGTCCGGTCAATCCTTTGACCCACTTGGACTTTTCTCCTCATGCCAAGTGTCTGGTCAACCTTGACCCACTTGGACTGTCGTCTCGTGCCGAGTGTCTGATCCTCTATGACCCACTTGGACTTCCACCAGATGCCCGGCCACTCTTGACCCATCAGGATTTCCTCGTGCAAAGTATCCAGTCAATCATTTGACCTACTTGGGCTTTCCAACACCAGGTATCTAATCAACCTTGACCCACCTAGATCTCCATGTACTTGGCTTCACTCACTAGGCCTTTCCATCTGTCTAACTTCACTCACTAGGACTTTTCATCTGCCTGACTTCACTCACTAGGACTTTCCATCTGCCTAGCTTCACTCATCAGGACTTTCCATCTGCTTGACTTCACTTACCAGGACTTTTACCTAGCTTCACTCACTAGGATTTTCCCATTGTCCGGATTCACTCACTGGGACTTTCACCTGCCTAGCTTCACTCACTAGGTCTTTCACCTGACTTCACTCACCAGGATTTCTAACTGTCTGGCTTCACTCACCAAGACTTCCTCTTACTTAACCTCTAGTTAGAACTTTTCCAGTCAAGTATCCGGTCAAACACTTTGACCTACTTGACTCTTCTTCACATCAAACTGGTCAAACCTTGACCAGAGGAGAATTGCTCTAACAGTCTCCCCAATTGGATGATTGCTCCTGTAATCTCCATATATTGTCAAACATCGAAACCTAAACATCAAGACTCAAGCTTGAACCAACTTAAACTTAGTCAACCTGATCCAAGGGATATTGCACCAACACAATTGATATCAAAGCTTGGAGGGCTCTCGTTGGACTAACCACCAAAAGAGCAAGGAGGCTAAAGATTGAGAAGGAGAAGATCTAAAAGGTATAATTGTAAATATGTATTTCAAATTTCATATTAATTGTTTTAAGTATAAGAAGAGGAAGTACTATAAAAATAAATGTTATACTCATAAGATTCAGACGACATCATTAGTGGTAAAGGATGAACCAATGTTAAAAACTTGGAGGAACAAAGAACACATTATGTGCTTCAAATGCTAGAGATCTAAACACTACAAAATAAATGCCCGGTCTTCTAATAAATGCCCGGTGAAGAAGACGGAGGGCTAGTCCACATAATTAAGAGTTGTGAAAAAGTTTAGTAATATTATTTATAAGAATACCCAGTAGAATGCATTGATAAATTAGATAAAAAAATTTTTGCAATAAATTAGTTAGTATTCCTGGTGACAAATTAGATAGTTTGCATGATAAATTAGATGAGGATAATCTAAATTGAATAATTTAAAAATAATTAATTTTAATATTTTGAAATTAATTAACAATATTAATTTGAAAATTTTAAATAATTTTGATAATTCAAAATTAAATTTAATTAATAAAAATATTAGCTTGAAATATTCAAATATAATTAATCAAGATAATCCTAAAAATAATTTAATTAATTTAAATATTAAAATATAATTTATAAATATTAAATTTTAATTATAAACTTAATTAAGAAAATAATCAAATCAAACTAGATCTACATAAAATTAATCATTATCTTAATAAAATATTTAATTTATTCAATCAAGATAAATCTAAATCGAATAATTCAATTCTAATTAATCTTAATAATTCAAACTTAATTACTTATAAAGATAAATGTAATGAAAATAATTTAAATTTAATTAATTCATAATAAAATAACAAATTAATTATTCAATCAAGATAATTCTCAAAATTACTAGATCAATTTTAATCATAAAAATTTAATAAATTCGAAATTAAACAACAAATTAATTATTCAAGATAATTCTATAAAAACTTAATCAATTCTAATCCTAAAAATTTAATTAAATCACAATTAAATAAAAAAATAACTATTCAAGATAATTCAAAAAATAGCTTGATCAATTATAATTCTATAAATTTAATTAATCTATAATTAAATAATAAATTAATCATTCAAGATAATTCTAAAAATAACTTGCAATCCTAATCCTAATCAAATTTTACAAACTTAGAAAATAATTTATCAAATTCTAAAAAGATTCAGAGAAAGTAAAATTTCAAAATATAAAAATAATAATTCAGATTTAAATGAACAAAATTGTAATAAATTTTAAAAATCATTATAATAAAGTACATTTTAATTATTAAAAAATAATTACTTCTAAAAATTTAAAATTAAATATGAAAAAATCAAAATTAAATATCAAAATTTAAGAAAATAAATCTATAAATTTTAATAAGCTAAATCTAAACTTAACAAAATCCGAAATGAAATGTTATCATCCAATTTCATTTACTTATGGAATAAAAATTAACTCAAATCTACATAAAAAAATTAAATCCATAGCTTTTAAAAATTCAAAAAAAATATACAATTGGAAAAATAAATTAATACTTTTAAAAATAAAATATCAAATCCAAATAAAGAAATTAAAAGTCATGAATCAAATTATAATAAAGTACCTTATAATTATGAAACTAATTAATAAAATTATATCTCAATGAAATAATAAATTTAATAAAAATCAAAATGTGTCAAACTAGATTTCTAAATTTACAGTTCATACGAATTATATCAAATTAAAATTTTAATTTATTATTAGAAATAAATTAATAAATGTTTGACTTGATTGACATATGCATATTTATCATGCTCATATGTATGTTTAATGTTTTTTTTTTAATTAAGAATGGTTAAATAGGAAATACTTACCATGCCATCATGAACAGAATCTGAAATAAGCAATGGAAAACACAGTATTAGAAACTCACAAGATTTGAAATGAGTTTAATTGGACTAGTTAAGTCTATATGTGGATACCCATAGATGGACTTAGATAGGCCCGATTAGATTCATTTCAAGTCTTGTGAGTTTTTGAGGCTGCAAGGAGTCTAACAATACCCTATATTGTTTATTTTGACTTTTTTAGATGTATTATAATGCTATTCTAACTTTCAACTAGAATGTGGTCATGGTATGGGGGAATCAAGCCCACATTGGGCCTAATCTGAATCAAACCAGGGTTGTGATAGTGCTAATTTAGATCCTCCAACCCTGGTCAGATTCAGATCGAGCCCAACAAGAGCCCGATTTTCTAGAGATTATACCATGTTGTAGTTGAAAGTTAGTATAACATTATAAAACTTTTAGAGATATCGAAATAAGTAAGGATACCATTGGACTCCTTACAGTCTCAGAAACTCATAAGACCTAATTGGACCTGTCTAGATCCATCAGTGGATTTTGATCAAAATTCACTGATGAACTTAAACAGATCTGATTGGATCAATTTTAGATCCTATAGGTTTATAAGACTGCAAAGAGTCTAATGATGTCTTTCATTGCTTATTTAGACTTTTCCAAAGGTGTTATAATGTTATACTAACTTTCACTAGTCTCTAGAAAATCAGACCTACATTAGGCCTGCTCTGAATCAAATCAGGCCAATGGTAGTGCTGATTTAGATCCTCAACCTAGTCTGGTTCATATCAGGATTAATGTGAGTCTAATTTCTTAGAGATTAGGATCACGCTCTAGTTGAAAGTTAACATAACATTGTACCACCTCTCGAGATGTCAAAATAAGTAATAGAGAATATCATTGGACTCCTTCCATCTCTATAAATATGAAATCCATTGATCAATCTAAATAGGTCTGATTGTACCAATTTCAGGTCTCATGAGTTTCTAAGACAGTAATAGTCCAATGGTGTCCTCATTACTTATTTTAGATCTCGTTCATGATAACGTTGTGTTTATAACAATAGAAAAGTGTATGGTAAGCACAAAGTTTAATGTCACATAATGGAGATGTACATGTTTATAACAATAAGACAGTGTTTAATCTTGATGAACACATGCTCTTGAAAAATAATTATTTTCATAATCATCTGTCAATCAATTATAAATTAACTTTATGATTTACCATTCTTTATCTAACTTAGCTAGAACCTCTGAAGAATATATAAAATTAACGTAATTACCTTTTTACAACCGTATTAGAATGCATCGACGTCGGGAAAATCGAACACGTTCACATTTTATACCTAGTTTAGTAATTTCAATCCAAAATGGGCACCGGTTCGGATAATTTGCATGAAAAGCCATTCAGGTGGACTTGGACCGGATCGATATCTCCTCGGCCCGTGGTTTTTTTTTGTGTGATATGTATAAATATATATTTTCATTACTTACATTTGGGCACTTGTCCCAGTACACTGCTGCGATCTCTTCCAAGACTACGAGAGAGTTGAAACGACGGAGCGCACTGGAAGATGCCTCATCGTGTTGAATTGGACCATCCTTAACCGATTTCTGCTACCCTTCGCGATCCGATTTTCCATCTCGCCGCTAAAATCGAATTTCTAGAAGTGGATCGACCTTGCCCTAGATTTTTCAGGTTTGTCGCCTTTGTTAGTTTTGTTAAGTGCTGTCCCTTGATCGATTGAAGACTTCTGGGTTCTGATTGATCTGGTATGCGATCGGATTCTAATGGTGAAACATTTGTGAAACATGATGTTTTATTGGGACTACTTTTTGATGGCGAATTTGAGGGCGGCTGCTTCTTGTTAGGAAAAAAAATGTTTTTAGTTTAGTTTTGTCAGTAAATGCTGAATTTTTTGGTGTGTTTTCTGCATGTTATCCCCCTCACCTTATTTTTTGCAATTAAAATGAGCTTCCATATTGAAATCCAGGTAGATCAGGATACCTTCCATGACGTCATGTTATTCAATAGAAAATCTCTTTTAAAGAACATTTATTTATTATTTTTCTTCAGTTTGCATGTAACTTTGATTTGTAATGTGATCCCATGCCCTAGTATCGTTTGATCTCATGATGCCCTTTATATATATATATATATATTGGGATTATGTGGACTGATGCCAATATCCTACGGCACCAATTGGGTAAATAATATCCTTTCTTATTATTCTTAGTAGTATGTGAGGGAACAATAACTTGGACAGTTCAAACTTCAATGAGCTACATCATATTTGCAATTTTGTGCTGCCCTTTATACTTTAAAATTTGAGGGATCAAAGTTTTGCTGAATCATTGCAGACATAGTTGACATTTTGTTAAGGTTAGGTTTATTAGCTCATGGGTGGCCTGCACATCTCATGACTTTTCCCTATCTCAGAAGGCTCCTCAAAATGTAGGGAAGTCTTTGACACTTATCAGTGCTGTGGCTTCCTACACCTGAATGTGGGATGTGCTCCCTTAGCATGTTTTCATCAATGTTGCGTGACAAGGACAGGTAGCATTTAGTAAAGATGATTCTTGAAGTGAGTGTGAATACTTACTTGTGACATTGTAAGTCTATATTACAAATTTGGTTAATATGGTCACACATTTGTGCTGTGCACACAAAAATGTAATTTAAGAAAATTTCCTTTTTTAAAATCCTATTTGATTTAGCATATATGCAAGTTCCATAATCTTTCTCTTATTTTTTTCTTTACTTTATATCCATAGGTAGAAGGGGAGCTTTGGCGCAACGGTAAAGTTGTTGCCATGTGACCAAAAGGTCACGGGTTCGAATCCTAGAAACAGCCTCTTGCAAAAAGCAGGGTAAGGCTGCGTACAATGAATCCTTCCCCGGGACCTCGCATGGCAGGAGCTTCGTGCATCGGGCTGCCTTTTTTTATTATATCCATAGGTAGGAAACAAGAATTGAAAGAGGCATCTTACAATATCTATGAACCTTGATAGGGATCACTTCTAGAAGCATAATCTGACATAACACTGATAAACTTATGAGAACCAAGATCCTTCATCCATCTAATTTCTCACAAGTACAACATTTTTTTCTTTTATATACATGTTGAGAAGAAAAAAGAAAAACAAGAGTTGAAGGAATCATGTTCCTTTGTTCTAGACAAGTCAATCATCCTATTGTAACTTTTATATAGAATCCTCTTTATCATTATAAGCTTGTAATATATATGATGGGAATTAGTTTCCTTGCCTTATTGTTTAGTATCTTCAATCAGGTTTATCTGAGATTTTGAGTCTTTATTTTGCTGTCAATTTGTATAGAAAACAAGTTTGTTACAGTGTGAACAATTTTTGGTTGCATGCGACCTTTCTTTGCTTTAGATTTGAAAGATCATTTTTCTTATTCTTACCTTTCTTACTAATTTCATTAACATAGAATGTAAATTATTCTTATTATTTTTTTCTCCTACTAAATCTGTTCACTGGATAAACTATTTGACTGTTCGATTTGCTCTATTCACAGGATTCTCATTGTAAGTAGCATTTGTATCTACAAACATCTAAACTCTTGTAATTATTTCCCTCAAAAGAGATTTTGTATTTGGTCAAAAATGGGAGCATGGAAAAATTGTAAGCTCAATCATGTTACATGGCGGTCTAGTCTGAGGGTTCTTCCCATTCAATTGCTACTCAATAGCCAGCTATGAAATCAAATTACTAGATTGATTGGGCGAGCTCTTGAATACATCATCACTATTAAATGGATGCCAGAACAGGAGTTGGATCTGCAAACCAGAGACCTAAACAATCGTCACCAAATTCTGATGATATTAATGTTAGATTGCCAGAGGTTAGCATATCAGGTGTTCCAAGGCCTGTTCTGAATTACTCAATTCAAACAGGTGAGGAGTTTGCCCTTGAATTTATGAGAGAACGAGCAATGTCCAAGAAACCGACTGCTCAAAATGCAGCTAAAGATCAGACTATAACTACCATTTACATGGACACTAAAAATGTGTCGAGCATACCACAAACATGGTCTGAAAGTGCCTTGGATGCTTCAGTGCCCACAACCTTAGATAACCGTCAGCTAAAGGATTTTGAGAAGAAAAATTTAGCTGGTACCGAACATAGAGGTCATTATGCATCATCAAGGTCAATGATGCAGATATCATCTGGTGAGGGAAGTGGCCGAACAACTTCACTTGGATATACTTCTTCAGTAGCTTCTGACATCTCATCAAAAAGGATGAAATTTCTATGCAGTTATGGTGGTAAGATCTTACCTAGACCCAGTGATGGAAAACTGAGGTATGTTGGAGGTGATACACGTATTCTACGAATAAGCAGGGATACTTCGTGGGAGGAGCTTGTGCTAAAGACAATGGAAATATACAGTCGACCTCATATGATTAAGTATCAACTACCAGGGGAAGACTTGGATGCTCTTATATCCATTTCATCTGATGAAGATTTGCTAAATATGATTGATGAGTATAGTCTTCTTGAAGGTGGTCAGGGATCACAGAAACTCAGGATGTTTCTATTTGCTTCAGATGATACTGATAATGGACGCTTCAGCTTAGGCTCTGTGGAGGGTGGTTCTGAGATCCAGTTTGTTGCTGCAGTCAATGGCATTGATTTTGGTTCTGGAAAATCGTCATATGGACATGGATTAGCAAACACTTCACTAAGTGATCTAGACCAGTTGCTTAATCTCAATGTTGAGTCTGAAATATCTAATGCTTACACTGGTATGACTCAGTCATCTGGTTTTGTTATTGCCCCTGTAGCATCTTCCACTACATTTGCTTCAGGACTGCAGCAAAGCTCTTCTACTGACTATCATAGTCATTCACATGGTTTTGATAACCATAGATATAGTTATGTTGAAGGTGAGCACTATGTTGACAATCCCATCAATCCTACTGATATATACCAAAATTCAAATAACAGCACCTCCATTCCTCTATCTGTGCTCCATGATTATCAATATGCAAGAAATTATACTGATTTTGGCATTTCTATTCAACCAGACCAACAATCTTTCAATCAAGGTGTGCCACAAGATCATTACTCTGGTATAGGTACATTTGATCAAGAGACTGCAACAAGAGATCAGAGTTCAGCAGCTGATAGCTTCTCCTATAAAAAAATGGATATTGAACATATTGGCCCCCACAATCATGAACCTAGTTCAACCATACAGCAGCATGATGCTTCAGTTTTGAGTCATCTCCATGCAGGAAGTATGCATGTTGTTGCTGAGAAAGAGAATCTAACACTTCCTGTAACTAATATAGGGAAGCAATTAGACACTACGCCAGTTTCATCAGTGAACTCTGTGAATGCTGGTCACAGTTCTGACCTGAATGAAGATGACCATGACAATCGTGGTGGTTCAGCACCTGGTAATATGGATGATGAAGCTGATGCATCTAATGTAAGCTTCAATAATCTACCTTCAATCCCTTTCCGAGGTTACCAATCTGAACGACTTTCTAGGGAACAGTTAGAGCTCCTGAACCGATTATCTAAATCTGATGATTCCCTGGGTTCTCAATATCTAATAAATCAGGCATGTTTGATGGCAGCTCAAGAATCCATTGCTGAAGGAGCTGATAACATAATTGAGGGAGAATTGGCCTCACAATCTGAGATGTCTCTATTATCTCAGAAACCACCATACCAAAGTAATGAAACTATCGAAGATGATTCCGTGCAATCCGAAAAAAATAAACAAGTGGTAAATACACCAAGTCAAGCTAATAAATTGGAAACGGTCACCCTTCCACATGGATCAGAAGTTGTTAAGTTTTCTCAGAATATGAGTACTTCATCCAATCAGGCTATGCATGATCAACAAGGGAGGAAGATTCAGAAACCTGAGTTTCAAATTGCACCTTCAAAGTTTGTCTCTGATAAGGCTACTGTTCAGCAAGAAAGGATCTTACAGGATTCTAATATGAGCAAACACACAGACAAGGTCACAAGTATTGTTGATATCAAAGGTGCGCATGCTGATGGATCTTCCATTAAACCTCTTGAAGGTACTGTTCTTCCTGAGAATCCCTGGGTTGACACACATACTAAGATCACACATAGTGCTGATGTTGGTGAACAGGCTGTATCTCTTTCTTATGGTGACAACACCATTGGATGTCACTCGTTGGAGGAATCTTCTGGACCTCCCGAGAGGAAAGATATTCTTATCGATATTAATGATCGATTCCCTCCAAATCTTCTCTCTGATATCTTTAGTAAGGCCAAAGAGGATTTGTCAAATATAAATCCCCTTCACAAATATGATGTTGGACTGACTGTGAACATGCAAAACCATGACCCTCAGCATTGGTCTTTCTTCAGAAATCTGGCTCAGAATGAATTCAACCATAAAGACTATTCTTTGATGGATCAAGATCATATTAGTTACCAATCCCAAATTGCACAATTGGATAATAAGAAAGTTGATTTTGGTCAGATCAATGCACAAATTGAATTTATTGAGGAAATGCAAGAATCATCTAGTGCAATGATAGACGATACCAACATTTTGCACAAAGGTGAAGGTTTGCAGGTGGAGAATCCTTTTACAAAGTTTGGAGAGACATTAAGAACTTGTATTTCGGAAAATGAGGTATCCATTTTGTATGGTGAACAATAAATTCCGTAGATTTGTTTTTATTTTATCTGTCCAGACTCTTTTATGACAGCATTAGGTATAATAATTCCTTTTTGTTTATATTCTTTGATCTTAGGAATTAAGATATGATGGTGGGGAGGTTGCTGATCCAGATTTAGATGTTTCTGCTTATGATCTGGACCTTAGTAATGTGCAGGTACTATTCTTGTCTTACTGCTGTATTTTTGAAAATAGATACTATTTGTCTTTGTAATCATATGCCAAAGTGGTCTTGCTATAACCAAGGCTACCAGGTCTCAATATATGGTAATATTATGGTCTACTACTTCATTTTGGCTTTTGAAGAAGGTTATATTGCAGACGTGAGCAAGTTTATGGCCAGAGTTGATGAAATCAACTCGGAATAAATAAATTGGTCTTAAGACGATTGGAGTCTTTAGTTGTCTTTTTCTGCTCTTGTAGTTAGGAACCACCTTTTGTTGCCAGAATATAATTCTAAACATTTCACATTATCAGATAATTAAAAATGAGGATCTTGAAGAGCTACGTGAACTAGGTTCTGGTACTTATGGCACCGTTTACCATGGAAAATGGAGGGGTACTGACGTTGCTATAAAGCGAATAAAGAAGAGCTGCTTTACTGGTAGATCATCTGAGCAGGAGAGATTGGTACGCCAATTTTGTTTTTGCTGACTGACAATATACTTGTATTAAAGTAACTGACCGATCAAAAGAAACACAGAACAGGATATTTTTGGCCACACTAATAAGTGATTGCTCTCAGACCAAGGAGTTCTGGCGAGAAGCTGAGATTCTTTCCCAACTTCATCATCCTAATGTGGTTGCCTTCTATGGTGTTGTAAAAGATGGGCCAGGTGGAACCATGGCAACTGTAACAGAATTCATGGTTAATGGTTCTCTTCGACATGTTTTATTACGAAAGGACAAGTAAGATATTTTGACCTTTCCTTATTGATGGATTCTTTTGTATCATATCAGTTATCATTTTGCCTTTTTGGGGTGCATTAACTTACAGATATCTCGATCGTCGTAAAAGACTTATCATAGCAATGGATGCTGCTTTTGGAATGGAATATTTGCATTCTAAAAACATTGTTCATTTTGATTTGAAATGCGATAACTTACTTGTAAATCTTAAAGATCAATCACGTCCAATTTGTAAGGTGTGCTCCCTAATCTTAATATTATTCTCTATCCTTATTTGGTTATGCTATCCATTTGTTGGGACATGGAGAAGATGACCTTGCACGGACAGGAAAGTTGATCATGCTGATGATTTTTCAAATGTTGGCTAACTTTGTAATTCATGTTATCTAGGTTGGTGATTTTGGTTTGTCAAAAATTAAGCGAAATACTCTAGTCTCTGGTGGTGTTAGAGGCACACTTCCATGGATGGCACCAGAATTATTAAATGGAAGCAGCAATAAGGTGTCTGAGAAGGTAACCCTGTTTTCTTTTATTCATTCAGTTTCTATCATGAATAGAAAATGCCATCTTTTACACTTACATTGCTTGGAGCTGACCTTGAAATACACCTCACTTAACAATGTAAAATTTTCTTCAGCTTCAAGATATAGAAAATATATCTTTCTTTGGTTAACTAATTTTCATCTTTAAATCTAATGCAATCAATAAGATTCTTTTTTTGTTTCACTTGTGTGGGTTGTCAGATTGCTCTTCTAAATCAAAGAGTTTCAGATTACCCAGAGATGCATTTGCTTAGAATTTGCTCACTTGCATTTCCGCCTATCCTTAGTATCAAATCTGTTGATGGCTGCAGGTAGATGTTTTCTCCTTTGGCATTGTCATGTGGGAAATTCTCACCGGGGAAGAACCTTATGCCAATATGCATTATGGTGCAATCATAGGTATGTGAAAAATAGTACAAGATATGTGATTCAAGTATATAATACAAGTGAACTTTTTTCTACTTTTGTATTTTACTGTTTTTTCTTTCCTTTGGTACTTTGAATCAGTTTCTGACTTATTCTAAAACAGTCAAGATACCAGTGATTTAACTAAACAACCAATTTGTTTTAGGAAAATATATTGATTGTCAGGTACTTGATGAATTCTAGCTGAATGTAGTATTTGACTTATTCCAGCTCATTAGAATCACATTTGTATTGTTATGAAGAGCATGCTAGACTTAAGGTGTACTATTGAAGAACATGTGTCTACTGATTTCATTTGAATAAATTTTAGTAGTTAGTTAGCCTTGCAACGCAAGAGGGAACACTAGATAGATTAGTGTGCCAATTAATTACCAAGGTTTAAAATTTCGATCCGTGCCGAGGTTTCGGTCGTGGAGAATCAACAAGAGTTAGGGCATGAGTTTGGACAAAGTGGGATTAATTAAATAGGAAAGTTTACAAATAATTCCATAAATTTTTTGAAATTACAATTCAGTCCTTAAGTAAAATTTAATTATAACACTATGTTTCATTTAATTAAATATAATAAAACAACTTTTACTATGGAGATTCCATCTTCCCCCAGTGAAAGTTGGTTGATGAGAGAAAGAGGAGTGGGAATGTCGGGTGTGTATCGTGGAGAATAACAAGAGTTAGGGCATGAGTTTGGAAAAAGTGAGGTTAATTAAATAGGCAATTTTGCAAATAATTCCATAAATTTTTAGAAATTACAATTCAGTCCTTAGGTAAAATTTAATATTATAACACCTTGTTTTATTCAATTAAATATAATTAAACAACTTTTACTATGGAGTTTCCATCTTCCCCAAGAGAGTTGGTTGATGCGTGCAACCCTCGGCCAAGGCTCCGAACCAAGTAAAAATACTTGGGTCCTTCTGTGTTGTGTTTTATATTTCCGCTGCATTTACTCGATACATTTTTGAATATGAAAAGTGAAAGCCACGAGTGCTATTCACCACCCCCCCCTCTAGTGCGTCTCGATTCAATAATTAGTATCAAAGTGGGGTCGCTTCGATTTGGTGCAACCACCAGTCAAGCATATTTTTCGTGTTGATTTTCAATTTTTTGGAGTCAATCAGAATCAGTATTCTTGCCGCCCTCCGATTCTTTTTAGTAATCAAAATTTTCTCGAAGTTGGTGCAACATCACTCGAGATTGCGTATTAGTTTTTTTCCTGCACTACTAATCCAGGCTCAAGTCCTGGGACAAGTTTCTTTTTATTGTTCTTGTACAAGTTTCTATGGCTCTTCAAGAAGGCTACAGTACAGCTCAACCTCCGCTCTTCACCGGAGAAAACTTCGGCTACTGGAAGGGCCGAATGGAGTCCTACCTCCAAACTCAGTTTGAGGTATGGATGATCATCAAGATCGGCATCTCGCTCCCACATGATGGTGCAAGAAAACCAGTTTCGTGCGAGAATTGAGATGTAAGAATAATAAAGAAGAAGCCAATGCAAAAGCAATGTGTATCCTCCAATGTGGACTAACAAAGGAGGAGCTGAATCGCGTCGGCCCATTCTCGAGCACCAAAGAACTATGGGAGAAGCTGATTGAATTACATGAAGGAACATCCGATACCAAGATAAGTAAGAGGGATCTTATTCTTAATAAACTATATAATATAAAGTTACAGGAAGGTGAAACAGCGAGCCAACTGCATGCACACATCCAAGACCTCCTCAACGGTCTCCATGCAATAGGACAAAAGGTAGAAAATAGAGACATAATTAGGTATTCCCTAAATGCTTTCCTGAGGAATACCTTGTCGGGATCAATGGTAGATGTGTATAAGGTATCCAAGGATCTCTCTTCAATTAAATTAGATGAGTTGTTTGCTGAATTTGAATTACATGAACAAGTTAACGCTCGATCAAAAGAGAAGGGTATAGCTTTGATTGCAAGTACAAGCAGATCACGCGAACCAAAAGCAAGACGCAGAACCGAACCGGAGTCAGAAGAAGAACTGGATTCAGAAGATGATGACGACGAGCTCACGACCGAACTCATCAACTTGGTGAGAAGACTCTATAAAAAGAAGAAGGGCTTCAACAAGAAGGACATCAAGAAGGTGATCCAGTCCAAGGAGGCCCAACCAAGCTCAAAGATGAAGTTCGAAGTAATCTGCTATGGTTGCAATCAAAAAGGACATATCAAAGCAAATTGTCTGAATCAGAAGGATGCAAAGAAGAAGAGAAAGAAGAAAGCTCTGAAGGTGACTTGGGACAAGCCTTTTTCAAAAGAGTTTTGTTGATACGGTCTGACCTGGCTGTTGTTTTGATGTTGACACTGATTTAAGTTTGTATCAAATATTAATTAAACTCAGATTGATTACTGACAATGTTGATCAGGTGGAAGGGAAAAGTCCAAGTATGGAAACTTGGCACGCGAAGTCAGAGAGGGCTCGGTAGCTCGTTCTCTGGACCGGACGAAGTCGGAGAGGGCTCGATAGCTTGTTCTCCGGACTAGGTCAGAGAGGGCTCGGTAGCTCGTTCTCTGGACCGGACGAAGTCGGAGAGGGCTCGGTAGCTCGTTCTCTGGACTAGGTCAGAGAGGGCTCGGTAGCTCGTTCTCTGGACCGGACGAAGTCGGAGAGGGCTCGGTAGCTCGTTCTCCGGACTAGGTCAGAGAGGGCTCGGTAGCTCGTTCTCTAGACCAGGAAGGCTTTAGGGTTTAGGGCTGGGAAGCTCTAAACCTACCTACATAGGCATTGGATCAGTCTGTGTGTGTCATCTTCTAATCTTTTGCTAAGCGAAATAGATTTAAGAAAATCTTTGTGATCCACTGATCGGAGGAGCTTAGAGTTTTTTGGATGAGCTAGTGCAAATTCAATTCTTTGTTCAAGTGGATGATTCCTGCTTAATTTTATTTTATATTTTCCTTATGCATGATTAAATTGATAAAGTAATTATAAGATTAACTAAATATTTATTATTTTCCTTATTTATCTTATTCCTACATAATTTTATTTGATCTTTGTGATTTTCTATATGAGCTTAAATTATCTTTTGAATGTATTTTTAATTTTTAAAATTTGTTTGAAATATTTTAGAATTTGTTTTTGATTATTTTAAATTCACATTTAATTTCAATATATATTACAAATTTTAAATTATTTTATAAAAATTTAAACT
The DNA here is from genome assembly GCF_018446385.1 of Zingiber officinale. NCBI lineage: Eukaryota > Viridiplantae > Streptophyta > Magnoliopsida > Zingiberales > Zingiberaceae > Zingiber > Zingiber officinale. Next base: position 60,660,420 of record NC_055992.1, read on the forward strand.
TATTTAAAAAATTTTAAAATTATTTAAAAAATTTAAAATAATTCTTTTTAATTATATAATATGTTTATAACTATTATATATAAATAATAATTTATTTATAATAAAAGTATCTATCTAAAAAAAATTTGATATTAAAAAATCATGATAGTAGTTGTTACTACAGAAGTCGCTGCAGGGTCGTGTGCACTCCGCGGAGGTGTCGTGACCCGGTGGAGGGTCGCTGTAGGGTCACAACACCCTTCGGGATCTTGCGATGATCTCGCGTGGCTTAGGGGTGTAAATTAACCAATTCGCTCATAAGCTATTTGAAGTTCGATTCGATAAAAGCTTATTTAATGAGGCTCGTTAAGATAAACAAACCAAGCTCAAGCTTCACAATATTCGGTTCATTAGCTCGTGAACATGTTCGTTAAGTTTATGAATCAATTTTTAAATAAAAAATAGTTTTGATATTGAATTTATAGATTTTACACTCTACTTATGAAACATATAGACAAATATATTAAATTTATTTATTAGAATAAAATTATAAATTTTAATAAGAATATTATAATTTTCTCTAAATATATAGTTTAGTTTTTAATGAATATTTAAATTTATAATTTATATTTATTAAGCTCGTTTAGGCTCGATAAAAGCTCGAATAAGCTTGTGAGCCATGAATATATTCGTTAAATAAAGTTCGAGCTCGGCTTGATTATAAACGAGCCAAGCTCAAACATTCAAGAGTTCGACTCGATTACACCCCTAGTGAGGTCGCAATGGTATCACTATTGTAACCGTAAATATCGTTCGTTTCATAATCGACTTTTCAAACCATGCTTTGTATTACCATGATTTTGTAGAAATAATAATGTTAAAGATAAATCTACTTGCATTAAAATTTAAGAAAATATGATTTTATGTTTACATAAGTTAGTAAAATAAACATACATTAAAATTAATTTTCTCATAATATGGTTTAAATAATCTACTATAGTAGTTATTATGAGACAATTCAGATCATGAACGCAAGAGAGTAAGTACGGGCACCCCCTTTGATTTTTTTATTAAAAGGGTACGCCATCCCAGTGTACAATTACCCAAATACCTTCTAATACTATTCAATACTGTTATCTTCTGACTAAATCTCCTGTCTAATTTTTGAACTGGTTGGTCGTGTTTTAGCAGCTACGAAATCATAGCTGTTACACATGCTGTAGCAACTACGATTTTGTAGCTGCTATAGCATGAATGATGAGTTCTTCGACTTTTTAATTTTTGCCCTTTATCACTTTAGTGTTTGATTTTGTTCATTATAGTTTTTTACCTTTATTTTTTGGAATTTTGCTGATGGTGTGTTTATTTGGATGCAAAATATATAGAAAAATCTCACTCTGATCTTCATAGTCAATCTTAATCGACAATGCAGGTTTAATTTTGTTCACCTACTATTCATGTTGTAGTAAGTCTGAAACCGTAGTTGTTATTTGGATGCAAAATATATAGAAAAATCTCACTTTGATCTGCATAGTCAATCTTAATCTATAATGCAAGTTCAATTTTGTTCATTTACCTTTCACATTGTAGCAGGTGTGAAATCCTAACTGCTACAACTATATAGTAGCTATGAAATTGTAGCTACTACAACTGTGTGCCACTTAGTTATGGTAGCTACGGTTTCGTAGCTGTTACAACGCGCCCCTAGTTCAAGATTTATGCAGAAAATATAGATAGGAGATAATAATGGGAACAATATAGTGGAGAGTAGTTGCATCAATTTACAAGGCGAGTAGGTGGGGTGCCCTTTTGATAAAAAAATCAAAATGGGGCGTTCCCTTTACGATTTGATAACAAAGAGGTGCCATTTTTGTTTTTTTTTCCCATTAATTTGCACTAGCTCATCCAAAAAACTCTAAGCTCCTCCGAATGGTGGATCACAAAGATTTTCTTAAATCTATTTTGCTTAGCAAAAGATTAGAAGATGACACACAAACCAAGGTTTAAAATTTCGATCCGTGCCGAGGTTTCGGTCCTGTCATAGATTTATTTAGAGTTGAGTTATGTTAAGCAAGCAATAATTTAAGTAGAGGCTTTAAATGTTGCCTTTTTAAAGTAAATGCCACTTTTGGATAAGCTACTTTAATCTCAACTTAAGTTTATATATTTTTTTGTTAATGATAATTTATTCATAGGTTAGGATTCACTACTTTTTCCCTTTGTAACAGGACATGTTTAGATTCACTACTTTTCCCTTTGTAACAGGGCATTTATTAAAATAGCCTATTATTTATTCATCTTGGTTTTTTTATGCTCAATGTTATCTTTTATCTCTATGACTATATAACGGGCTTCATTGAAAGTAGATGAAAAGTTTCCTTCTTGAATTTTTTTGCTTAAGTTTGATTTTGAATCAATTAAAATATTTGCCATGCATAAGAATTATTGTTAAAATTTTTAATTACTATGCAGTTGATCTGTAAAGTACGGTGGAACATAATTTTTTTAAGCAAGTCTTTAATTTTGCTGGGGTCATTATATGACAGGTTTTGGTATTAGTTTGTCTAGTTTGGTTTGGCTTGAGTACTTTGTGATAGAAGGGAGATGAATATCGCACATTAAAAAAAAAATTTTCTTTTATGAAAAAGAGGATCAAAGTAAACAGTGGAAAAGAAAAAACAATATAGATGACTCAAGTGGTTTTTTTGGTTTGGAGCTTATGTTGACTCTTACTCCAAAATCCGCGATCTTTGATTGTACCATTGGACAATTCACTATAATTTTTCTTTCTGAAACCTTCGAAAAAAAGTAATTCGTACAATGAAAAGAATGATAGTAACACACTACTATCTTCTTGTAAAGAATGCAAGAAAAAATATAAAGTTGACTAACAATGAAATACAAGTTGAAGCTTGTCGGCACTTCTTGGAGTAGTAGCTTGCACGTGAAGTAGAAGCAATGAAAAGCAGAGGTATGAGCAAAGTGTAACGGATGATTGCACAAAAAGATCTCTTCTCGATGCAGATTGGTCCTTTTATAAGCCTCGTTCGGTCGATTGATCACCCTATCAGTTGACGGAACAAGCTCACTTCTTTTCTAAGATTGGATTTTCACACAATTAATGAGCATTTATTGATCGGTCGACCGAACCTTGGGTTTGATCGACCGAACCTTGCGTTCGATCGACCGAACCTTGGGTTCGATCAACCGAACCTCCTGATTCCAAGTTTGCTGAGATTCGATCTTCTGGCCTATTTTCCAAAATAAGTTCGGTCGACCGATTCAGCTTGAATGCCAAAAGTGCTCTGTCTTGCTCGACCAGACTCTGTGCCATGTCAGTTTGGTTCGGTCGACCGATCCTCCTATTCGGTCGACCGATTCACTTGGATTCACAAAACAGAGTTAGTTTGCGTAGTAGTATAAAATATCTTTGTAACAAAAAGTTAGCATAGTAATAATACATGAATAGGAAAGACAGTAAGCCTTGTCTTGATCTCAACTTAGAGACCTACTGATTTTTTAGTTGGATCAGCGACTTAGGGTTTGTTCCTTCCCGAAACATGTCCTCCTCGTCGCTCCACTCTAATTGCGTACCTCAACCTACCTGTCAAACATCGGGTCCTCCAGACCTTTTCGGACTTCAGCTTAGCATTGGATTGGCTCACTAGGACTTCGTCTCAATATCAGGTCCTCCAGACCTATCGACTCCAACTTCCATGATCTGCTAAGATTTTCCTGCCTAGCCGCGATAGGGCTTTTTACTGGTTGAGTAAATAGCTTGTACACTTAGTTAATTTATCATATCACAACAAGACTTAACTTGAACTTTTGACAACACCAAAACTTAGGTTCGATTTTGGTGTACCCTGCACCAACATACTTTGCCAAAATTCTTAGTGGATCTTAATGAATTTCATTTTGAAAAATTGTGACCATTTGACAACAAATATTTTTTACATCAATCAAAATTCTTATTTATTTCATTTAGCCGGTCAAAAGTAGAGACAATGCCTTAACATGCCTAGCTTTTGATTATTATTTTTAAGCAAGGATTAAAATTTTGAGTCTGTAGAAGTTTCGATTTACGATCGGAGTGATATGGTTTCGGTACTGTATCGTATCGATATAGTTTTGATATTTTTCAAAATATAAATATATTATTTATTTATTTTTATTAATATTTGATTATTATAGATATTTATTATTGAGTTAGCTTTAGTGTTTAAAATTTTGTTCCGTGTCGGGTGGAACGGGTAAAACTTACTATTTCGCCCACACACCGAAACCACTACCGATGCTCCGTAGGTTCCGAGCCCACGACTGGTCTTCGAGGCATTACGCGAGTCCTGTGGCCGCGGAGGAGGGGTTGCGCGAGCCCCGTGGCTACGAAGAACTTGTCGTGCAAGCCCTGCAGCCGAGGCGAACTCGTTGCCCGAACACCGTGGCAATGGACTTGTTGCGCGAGCCCTGCGGTCGTGATGGACTCGTTGCGTGAGCCTTGTAGTCGTGACAGACTTGTGGCGGCGGCGAGGCGAAAAAAATCGGGAGGCGACAGCAGAATCGCGAGAATCGTTAGGAGGGAGAGGAAAAGTTAGGATTTATTAAATGTTTTAATTAACATCATTATATTACATATATAATATCTCATTTCTAATTAATTATTATAATTATATATTATATAAAATAATAATTAATTAAAAAAGGGTTAATTAATTAGTATAATTATAATATATATTTTTATTAAAAATATAAAAAAATTAATGTAAAAAATAGATAATTTATATAATATAGAGTTATATAATTTAAAATAATTTTAAAAATAAACTTTAAATTATTTTTAATTTTATAAAAATATTTAAAATCATTTTTAATTTTTTAAAATAATTCTTAAAAAAACATTTGTTTATTTTTTTAAAAAATGTATGAATTTTTTAAATAAATTTGATTTTAGAATTCAATATAAGCTATATATACCTATATATCTATATACATATATAGATCTCTACTTTTTAGATTTTTCTAAACGAAACACATTTTTGTTGATATAAATGTTTGATATTTACGTCTAGAAAATACTTTAAATTACCTATTCATTATTTTATAAGTTTTGAGAAAGGCATGCTGTCAAATTGCATAAAATTAATACAATAGCTCAGCCTGAAATCTCGTCACGGGTCGAGATTTTAAATCTTGATTATGTTTGAGATATTAAAAGTTGAGTTTAAATTTTAATATTATCTGGTAAAATATTTAATACTTATTGAGTAAAAGTTAATTTAGGATTTGTTTAAATCTATAAGTGAAAAATGATAGGATCAAGTACATTTAATTTAAATTAAATTAAATTTTAAATTTTTTAATCAATTTAAGTTAAACTAAATTATATATAAAAATGTAATTCATAGTATTATATTTTAAAATGTTAACAATATAGGGGCAAAAATCAAAAGGGTGCTCTAACTTTAACAAATTGTCAAAAGAGTGTCTAACTTTTATTCTGATAATACTCTAACTTTTTAGAACAGTTAGAATTAATTAATACAAGGTGTTGTTATTTTATAGCCGATTTTAAGATATAGGGTTTGAAGCACAACCGACGTACTTGTTACACGTAGTACTTACTAGTTACACAATGGATGTTTAGATAAGTGTTAATTTAACATTAAATGGTTCCTATAGAGTCAACTTCATTTATTTTAGCATTTGAATTATTGTTTTATTCGGGTTTTCACCTTCAATTAATTAAAATTAACAAAAGATAATGATATTGATGTAGCAGCTAGTTGCTATATGTTATAGCAATTACTTAATAATTGTTATACAACAAATCATGTTTCGATAGTGTTAATTTTACATCTAGTGGGTCCTATGAAGTCCACTTTATTTGTTTTAATATTTTAATACTTATTTTATTTAAGTATTCGTTCTCAATTGATTGAAATTAATATAAGATAATGACACTGTTATAATAGCCATGTGCTAGTTGCTATTACTATAGTAACTATTAGGTGGCTATTACATATTGTAGTAACTACTTGTTAATTTCTACACAGAGATTAAGATAATATTAATTTTACATATAGTGGGTCGTACGAAGTCCATTTTATTTGTTTTAGCATTTGAATACTCGTTTTATTCTGGTGTTCACACTCAATTGATCGAAATTAACATAAGACAGTGACATTGTTGCTGTGACACCCTAGAGAAGTCCGTGCCTGGAAAACGGATAGCATCTCCCCTATAACAGTGACAATGAAATCTGGATACAAGGTCACAAGGCCGCACATGTAATAATCAACATCCCACATGGCTGGAACATACACTTATATACACAACCTACACGATTGGAACAAAAAGAATATAATCACGCAGTTGTATAATAAGCAGCTCACACGGTTGTACTAAAAACACAGTGGAAGACAAAAGGAAAACCTATAAACCAAAAATGATAGACTGCTGGACGACTAGACTTTATACAACCACAACAAGGTAAATACAAGACACCACATAGCAAGACTCCAAAACAAAGTCAAGTTACAATGCCAAGTCCACAAATTCGTAATGCAAGTAAAACAGGAAACAAAACCAGAAACTGTCCTTGGATGTAACGTGGGACCGACAAACAAGATACTCCAAGCGACTCCATAATCATCTACTTGCTACTTGCGGAAAAAGACAATATATAAATGGGGTGGTGAGTGCGGGTCACTCAACGGTAATAGACATGATAGTGCATAGTTTACATAAAACATGGAGATCAAAGTATACAGTCTCAATAGGGAAATAAAAACATGATCATACTGACATAATCAATACACCTAAATATAACTGACATAATGAATACCCATAATCATAACTGACATAATGAATGCACATAATCATAATTGACATAATAAATGCACACACCCAATCTAGAACCGACACATATGGTATAGTGATCAGTATACTCACTAGGCATTAGCAACAGATCTGTTTATAACACCTGAGTAATATAACTGACAACATATACATGTATGATAAATGAACATGTATGAAGTATGACAACCATATGCAACAATCATATCTCAAACATGTACAATATATTGAGACCCGTTGGCCGGTTAAAAGAGGGGTTGAATAACCCTGGACAAAATGAAAAACAAACCCTTCTCGGATTTAAAGGAACATTTGTATAAAATAAAATAAAGAAATAAACAAAAAACGAGGCTCACAGTTTTTACTTATTACAACCAAGGAGGTTGTTAATTCAAGGAAATGAATCACACTAAATATCTCATTCAGGCGGAGAAACCTCTTACAGCAGTGAAAGCACAAAAAGAAGAAGCTAAACTAACAAAGTGAAGCGCACAAGTGTTGGAACTCAAATTGATTGTTGTTGTTTAGCTTCTGGACCAAGACTGTATTTATAGCCTTGGTCGGGGCACTTGGAAGGGTTCCAGGCGTCTGGAAGGGGATAAAACTTTATCCCCTTCGCAACGGATCGCGGTCAAACGCGATCTGGATAATATCACATTCCGGGCGCTCGAAAGGGTTCCTGGTCCGGGCGTCCGGACTGATTCCGGGCGCTTGGACCCTTAAAGTCAACAATGTTGACTTTTTTCGGTCCGGGCCCTCTACTCCGGTGCTGCTCGCCTCGGTCCAGGTCTTCCGCTCTGGTTCTGCTTGCTTGGGTGATTTTAGCCATTCGGAATAGAGCTCACCAAACTCAACTTTTGACCTTCTCGAGTAACCTTCCGCTCCGGCTTCTCGTCCCTTGGAAATGCCTCGCGCCTCCTTATCCATCTGCATACTGTTCCGCAGCACCTCGTCCCTCGAACGCACCGAGCCCATCGGCTCTCTCCCGCTCGCTAGCTGCGTCTTTTGCTCGACTTCCTGTGCTCCTAAGCTCCTGTACACTTAGACACAGGGTTAAACACAACAGGACCTAACTTAACTTGTTTGATCACATCAAAACAACCTTGGGATACTAATAATTTCTCCCTTTTTGATGTGAGCAACCCAAGTTAAGTTAGGGTAAAAAGAACTATAAATTTAGAATAATAAATTTTGCCATAAAGTGTATAAAGTAAAATATTTAAAAATTTAAGCTACAGCTACCTCCCCCTAGACTTAATTCTCCCCTTCTCCCCCTTTGATCACTTAAAAAATGGGGTACCAAGAAAAATCTAAGGGTAACTTTTATAAAACTTTGAATTTCGATTTTTTTTTTCAAGTAAGAAAAAAAATTTCTAAGTAAACTTTGATTTTAAAAATATTGATAACAATTTTGATAGCACTAATAATGCGATAATTTTAGAAACATTTTTTAAGTAAAAAAAATATTTTTTAAGTAAAAATGAAAATTTCCTGAGTTAAACACATTTTTCAAGAATTAGTTTTTGTAGAAAGTTTAGTAAAGTAAATTTGAAAAAACAACTTAAAAAAAATCTAAGTAAGAATTTTCTAAGGAAAATTTTCTAATTTTAAAACATGTTTTTGGTGAAGCTACTAAACGCAAGAAAAAAAACTTTTAGTTAAAAAAATAAGAAGTTAAAACATTTTTGCATAGAAATATTTAAAGTTTTCCAAAAGAAAAATCGAATAACTATTCAAAGTATTATCTAATTTCAATTTTAATGCTTTATCAATTAGTCAATTGAACATTTTATTTCAATATTTAGCTTCCAGGCTGTGGTGAGACATAGACCTTCTTGGTTATTGGATCATCAACCACTTCTAGACAAAGCCGCATAAGGAAATTAGATGTTTAATGTACTCTTTGAAAGCCCTAAGTCCAATTTAAAATTTTTAATTAAGACAAGATTTTGGAACCCAATAAAAGTTCCTTCCAACCGGGTTAATTAGAAATTTCTTAGGGATGTATTTCTTTTAAATATTTCTAATTTGCCCTTTATGATATTTAAAATACCAGTTTAAATTATATCTTCTAATATTTATGCTACATGTGCATGTATGATTTTTCAAGTCTTTTATTTCCTTTTATAGATTGTCATTTTCTAACTTTAATTTATCAAAATCTTCTAATGGACAAGATTTTGCTAAAATTATTTTTAATTCTTTAATTTCTTTTTCTAATTTACAACAATCTTTAGATAATAATTTTATAAATCTAAACATTTTATCGGGAGGAAGAGATCGTACCTGACTTATCTTGTCGATCTCGTTGTCCGTGGCTCCCCTTGAATTGCTGCTTTCTTCCAATGTCGCTCCCCCTTCATCGATGCTCTCGATGCTCATTTCGGAAGAGCTTTCTTCGTATTCGTCTTGATGACTTGCCATCAACGCAAGCCCGGAGAATACCTCAACTTCCGATTTGGACGACGTTTCGTCCCACGTCACCTTTAAAGTCTTGTACTTGTTCGTTTGTACATGCTTCTTTCCTTTGTCCTTATCCTTGTTCCTTAGCTTAGGGTAATTGTCCTTAACGTGTCCTTCGTTGTAGTGGTAGCATCTGATTGTCCTTTTCTTTCTACCTTGCGGATGGTTAGTTTTTCTTGATTTAAATAATTTTTTAAAACGCCTTACCATCAAAACCATTTCTTCGTCGTCGAGAGAGGATTCCGACTCATGTTCGTCTCTGGTTGCCTTGAAGGCGATGTCGTACTTCGGCTCCTTCGTACCTGCACATCTCGATTTATGCAATTCAAAAGTTGAAAATAATTCTTCTAAGGTAATAGATTCTAGTCCTTAGAGATATAGAAGACATCTACTAGTGATGACCATTTTGTATTTTTAGGGAAGGAATTAAGAGCGTATCTTAGCGAATCTCGGTTGCTTACATTTTCTTCGAGATTCGAAAGTCTGGTGATGAGCTCCTTAATCCTCGAGTGATGTGCAATCGTTTCGTCTTCTTCAAATTGCATGTTAGTGAGCTGGTTGCGAAGTAAGTCCCGTCTCGCGAGCTTGGCTTCGGACGTCCTTTCGTGTAGCTCAAGGAACTTCTCCCAAAACTTCTTTGCTGGGTTGTAGGTGCCGATTCGGTTGACTTCTTGTGGCGAAAGGATGCTCAGCAGATGGAATTCTGCTTTGTCGTTTGCCACATAGTCGACCTGCTCCTTCTTCGTCCACTGGTATTCTTCTTTACCCTTGGGTGCTACGAAACCGAACTTCATTATTAAAAGTAATTCAAAGTCGATTTTAAAGAATACCTGCATTCGCTTTTTCCAGCTAGCGAATTCCCCTTTGAACTTCGGTGGATATATGCTCGGTCCGGCCATTGATTTGGTGCTTCGATCGGCGGTTAGTTCTCCTGAAGCAATCTGACTCTGATACCACTTGTTGGGACCCGTTGGCCAGCTAGAATGGGGGTTGAATAGCCCTGCACAAAATGAAAAACAAATCCTTTTCGGACTTAAAGGAACACTTGTATAAAATAAAATAAAAAAATAAACTAAAAGACGAGGCTCATAGTTTTTACTTGGTTACAACTGGGGAGCTTGTTAATCCAAGGAAATGAATTGCACTAAGTATCTGCTTCAGACGGAGAAGCCTCTTACAGCAGTGAAAGCACAAAAAGATGAAGCTAAACTAACAAAGTGAAGCGCACAAGTGTTGAAATTCAAATTGATTGTTGTTGTTTAGCTTCTGGACCAAGGTTGTATTTATAGCCTTGGTCAGGGCGCCTAGAAGGGTTCTAGGCACTTGGAAGGGGATAAAACTTTATCCCCTTCGTAACGGATCGCGGTCAAACGCGATCTGGATAATATCACATTTCGGGTGCTTGGAAGGGTTCCGGGCCCCCGAACCCTAAAGTCAACAATGTTGATTTTTTTCGGTCGGGGCCCTTTGCTCCGGTGGTGCTCTCCTTGGTTCAAGTCTTCCGCTCCGGCTCCGCTTGCTTGCGTGATTTCAGCCATCCGGAATAGGGCTCACCCGAACCCAACTTCCGGTCTTCTCGAGCAACCTTCCGCTCCGGCTTCTCGTTCCTCGGAAACGCCTTGCGCCTCCTTCTTGTCCGCCCGCGTACTGTTCCGCAGCACCTCGTCCCGCGAACGCACCGAATCCCTGTCAGCTCTCTCCCGTGTTGTCCTTCTCGCTAGCTGTATCTTTTGCTCGATTTCCTATGCTCCTAAGCTCCTGCACACTTAGACACAGGGTTAAACACAACAGGACCTAACTTGTTTGATCACATCAAACAACCTTGGGGTACCAACACAACAATCACAAGCAAATGCAGATATATCTCCAAAAGATGCATCGCGCATCATATGCAAAATGCACGTGCATGCAACATGGTCATCCCGCCCACCTCTTAAGATACCACGACCCCCTCACAACGTCAGATATCACTATCCCTTAGTGGTCGGGTGGTATGACAGGACAAGTGGCAACTGCTCCAGCTATCACTACTCATGAGTGGCCGAGTGCGCGGCGCTAACATGTTTGATGACTAGCTTATACCGTAAGGGAGTTGGTGGCCACATATATATATATATATATATGACCGACGACTAGCTCATACCACAAGGGAGCTAATGGTTATCTGCATGCAGTGCAATGATGAACATGATATAAATAATCATGATACCGACACGATCCTCATCAATGCAACATCCCAATCATTATAAACACCTCTAGTACAATAATCCCTCCAACACCTATATTTATAGATGTAGGTAAATTCAACTGGTGTTTGCTAAACAACAAATACTAGACACGTACACATTATACACGTATGTACCCTATAACGTATGTATAATCAACATGACATCTTCAATAGTCTTACCGGATACATGCACACAACCACATAGGTATAATCAGCAAGAAACCTCCAATAGTCATACCAGACACAACTCACCCAATATACAAATAGACAGTTAACAAGGTAAACTCCTACAACACATATCAATCATATATACACTCAACATCATATGCATAATCAGTATGTTAACTCAGTTAATCAAGACTGTATATAAAATAACTAGATCATTTCTAAGGTCAAGCAGATAAGTATCAAGCAGGATAACAAACGAACATATTTAAGGTAAAGTGACCTAATCCATCAATCAAAAACAGCCATGCACTAAGTTCAACAAATTAAAGAGACCAAGGAAGAAGTACCTGCCTTTATATGTAGATCGTGCCAAATGTCTTCAAATCCGAAAGATCACATCCAGCTCGAATCCTATACAGGATACGAGGCAAAACTAAGGATCTACATTTAATGTATCAACCTATTAATTAATTCAAAACCTAATTCCGATGAAGAATTCTAATTGGATCAACCCAGTCACTACCTATCTCAACCTTATTAGATCTCATCATTCTATCACATACTCCAATTGAATCCATCTAAACGTAATCTAATAACCCATACGAAATTCATAAAGAACAGATCATTCTCAATAGGAATTCAAAGAAAAAGTCACTGAAACAAGCTCACCTGAGTGTATGAACAATGATCGGGTACCGCAACTTCCGGATTAGCTTAATCCTATTGATACCAAACCTAGAAATTAATCAACCATATCCATGGGTTGCTTCCGCATCCAACTAGTAGAACAATTAGGGTTTTGAAATTTTAGAAATCAAGAACACAACTTACCTCCAGTCGGTCAACTCTTCTCCCATCTGGATCCCCAACAGTAGTATGCGCCGATGAGATCCATGATTGGTTTAGCAAGAACCTGATAATACACTATTGGATGCCTCTCATTAGTCCGGATTAGAGAAGAACAACTAAAGATAACTCACTATGCTAAATCCATGAATCCCTAAAGATCTGGATGGGGAATACCTTGGATGGTCACCCTCCGATGATGGCACACGATCGGGCCCTAGCTTGTAGTAGCTTGATTTGCTTCTCCACAGATCGCTCAACGAGAAGGCAAGGTGAGACGACATCGGTGCCCAAGGGAACAGATCGACCGCGAACAGACTCAGGCGATTGCTGGATCCAGTGGCTGCTTAGCCGAGGATGCCTGGGTGCTGTCGAGATCTGGTGGCACACACCCGACGTCACGGTGAGGGCAAGGTTGGGGGTGGAGGAGGAGCTTCGCATCGTGTGCTGGCGGTGGCACGATTGTGAGAAAGGATGACACTGTGGCGTTGCCACGCTAGACTCTCACAGTAGGGGTAGCGGGTGGACGACAATCCATCGAGGCGGAGCACTCCGTGGATGCGACACTGATGATCGGGTGGGGAAGAGAGTCGTCGGTGGCGACGAGTAGAGGAGGAGGAGGAGAAGAATGGGTAATTAAGGAGTTAGAACTTAGGGTTTTTTATTTATACCTTAGGTTAATTAATCAACTTTGGGTTAATTAAATCAATCAACTCTCACTTTAATTGAGATATCTAAACAGGCTTTTTCTTAACCTAATCGATTCATCCCCTTAAACGTGTCATACGGACTCCGTTTAAATCTAAAAAATTTCTAAAAATTCCCGAAACATCAAATAATATTATTTCTCCAATCACGCTTATTATTTAATTTGCCGTATTGAATACTTGTTTATTCCGGTGTTCACACTCAATTGATCGAAATTAACATAAGACAATGACATTGTTGTAGTAGCTAACAATCGATAAAAACTAGTTGCTATATGTTGTAGCATAGTAGATCATATTCAGATAGTATTAATTTATATCTAGTGGGTCCTATGGGTCCCCTCAGTTTGTTTTGTAATCTGAAAGCATAGTATTATTTAGATCTTCATCCTCAATTGATAAAAATAACACATGATCAATAAGCTATTGTAGTAGGTATGTAGCTAGCTGCTACACAATGAATTAATTATGTTCAGACTCTAAATCTTAAAATCCAGTTTAGAAATAAAGAATTTGAACCTGCTAGACAACTTAAGGGTATTTTAGGTAGTTCTTGTTCAATAGGGCACCCATTTGATAATTCATTAAAGTTGAGGCATCTTTTGATTTTTATCCAAATTATATTTATTTTTTTAATAATATATTTTTTCTATCTTAAAAAGGTTAATTTTTATTGTTTACTTTGTAGATTAACAAAGAAAAACAATTAATGAGAGATTTTTTTCATGGATAGAGCGAAAAAAAACGCATTGTTAAAGAGGTTAAGAATTTTTTTCTCATTATTTACCCTCGTGGACATGATGAAGAGAAACATTAACAATGAAAGAGTTATCTTTTAATGAATAAAAAAAATTAAATTAATGGTTAAAAATAAAAATAAATAATTTTTTAAAATAAAAATAATAAATGAATTTTAAAAAAATCGCGAAGCCTTGGTCGATGCCGCAAGCTTGTGATTGCCTCCGAGAAGTTGCGGCCTTGTGGGGTCTCGACTATCGCGCGGAGGATGCTGCAATGTCGCGATTGTATGTCAATTCGGGTGGGTCGGGCTCCTGTCTTTTTTTTTCAAATCTCAATCCGAACTCGAATTCAAACCCGAAACCCTTAAATCCGAACTTGACCAATCCGAATCCGGCTCGAATAACTTGAAAAACCCGATTCAAAACGACTTTTTTTTTGCTATTTTCCCTATAATTCTTTATTTTTTTCTCAATACTCCATCATTATCATAATAACATTGATATTAATATACATAAAAACATGTTAATTTTCAAAATAGAATTTGATTTAACCCCAGAAAATCCACTAAACTCTCAATTCGAACCTGACCCGAATCCTACTTGAAAATTTTCAACCTGAAACCCTTCAACTCGAAGTCGACTTGAATCCGAAAATTTCCAATATGAACTTGATTTTTTTCACGTCGACTTGGGTTGGGTTGTTGGGTTTGGTTCATTTTTGACACCCCTAGTCTCTGCGGCCTCACTGTGAACGCCTCAAGACCGCGACTATCTCCTCGACACCATGTAAATGTCGGTCCATGGGCGAAATGAAAGATTCCGCTAGTGTTGATCGACACAACACATTATTTGATTCCTTGTTGTTTAGGGGGAGTGATTTAATCCTATTTTGATCGTATGATAATGCAACTGAGGCCAAAGATTGAAATCTTGTGCCAAGTCGGTTGAAATGGGCAAAGCATTTTGTTCCGTTCGTCAGCTAGCATTGACACGACTTGCCACCAGGCCACCAACAACTGCGCAGACGTCACATGACTACAGTTGAGTCGGTCGTGTAATCTAGCGACCGCTCCAGAGGGGTTGCATGACCTTCGCGACTGTGCCGAGGTTGTGTTGTCGGGTTTTTAATTAAAATTGAGAGTTTTCTTTTTAAATTAAAGTTGAACTTAGTTTGCTCAATCAATTCATAGATATGATAGGGATAATCCAAAAAGACTTAATTAAATCCTAATAAAATTATTTAATTAATTATATATTTTATTTATTTTAATTTTAAAAATATATAACAATTATTTATTTATTTCTTAACTATGTTATTATTTTTTTAATGGATCCGATCAATCCCTAACTTGAATAAATAGCCAAATATATTTCTTAAAATCCTAATTGAATTATCCTATTAAAATATATAAAACTTTATTTAAAATTCTAAAAATTTCTAATAAAATTTTATATATTCCTAAAACCTTTTGTAAGAGTCGCAGTGTCGCGATGGCATCTGCGTGTCATCGTATTTGCAATTTGTTTTAGTTTTTTTGGTTTCGTTAATTTTTTATTTTTTAAATATGTATTTTCTTATAAATAAACTATTATTAATAATACTAACAAAATATTAAAAATTATTTCAAAATTTTTAAATAATTTTAAAATTTAATAAATATTTTATTTTTTAAAATAATTTTAAAATTAAGTATAAATTTTAAAATAATTTATTTTTTTAAAATATAATTCTTAAATATTTCAAATATTTTTTTTTTTTAAATTAAAAATATTCAATGACAATAAAAATAATTTAAGATTTTCAAATAATTTTATAATTATTTTTAGCCTTTTAAATGATTTTATACTTTTAAATTTAGTTTTGAATTTTGAGAATTACTTATTTTTAAAATATTTTTTATAAAAATTTAATAGGCATTATCTTATCAGAAAATATTGAAATATAAATTCAATATATCAAAATATAAAGCATATTTAATAATCAAATATTAATAAAATTAATATACATTTATGTTTAAAATTTTAAAAATATCAAAACTATACCGGTACAGTGCAATACTATATCGGAATCGTATCGTTCCGATTCAAGACTAAAACTTCGGCATAGGTCGAGATTTTAAACCTTGATTGAGGCTATATCTTATCCATGGAGTTATTTGTGAAAAGTATAATATTCATTGCAACTATTTAGATAATTCGATCTAGATATCATGAATCTAAGCACATCCTATAAATGTAGTTTGTGACCGTTTTGCCAAAGTTTCTCTTATTTATTTCATAGAAGTAGTGTTGTTTCCTTGCATCGTGTCACTCTAAGCGTATCAAGTACTTATGAAGTAATGTGATCAACTTATTTTTTTTCTCTTTTCTTGAATGATGAGTTTATACTATGTACTAAAATTTAATGGATGATTGTTAATTAGGTCAAAAGCAAAGACAGATGCATATGCTTTTTTATGGATAGGTCAATGATATGTACAGATTTTATGAGAAAATAATTGTAGAATTTTAAATTTAGCAACAAATTAAGTAAAATAAACACCAAGTAACTTTCAAAATATAAATTGTTCGGACATATCCATTGTTGAAGTTGCTACTAGGATTGGTCTAATTAAGTGATGGAATTTAAAAATAATTCCCCCCTTGCAATGCATTGTGCATTGGGTTAAATTAATCTTGTATCATGTCCTATGTATGATCTTGGAAGTTTTACATGAAATAAAATTTCGATGAAAACCAAACTATCACAAACATATTTGGTCATTTGTTGTTGGCATGTGGACATAGTCTTGGTAACTAATTGGATCTTTAGAATGGATGGACTTGCTTGGTTTTGAAGAGAGGAATTGAAAGTCTTGTTATGGCTTGGTCTTGTAGCAGTTTGTGAGAGGAAGCAAGATGGCTCACCTTGTATATTGAGAAGACCTTCGGAACAGCATGCAGTGTAGGAAGATTTTGAGCTATGTTTGTTGGGTGTTCAAAAAGTCAATAAGAGGGTTTCCTAGGTGATTTTGGCCGGTTCTTCCACAGGGTGTTAGAGTTGAGTGGGTAAGCCCACCTAAACCAATGGGCTAGAGAAAGAGGCTTCTTTGTCATGGTTGGTGTGCAAAAGGTCCTAAATCATATTGCTATAGAGGTCATGTTTGC
Source organism: Zingiber officinale (assembly GCF_018446385.1). NCBI lineage: Eukaryota > Viridiplantae > Streptophyta > Magnoliopsida > Zingiberales > Zingiberaceae > Zingiber > Zingiber officinale. The sequence goes on from NC_055992.1 coordinate 60,677,552, forward strand.
CTACTTGTTCCTTGGCAAACTAAACTTGGCTATAAATTAGACAAAAAATTGCACGAGTGTGATATGCCGCGAGAAATGGTATTATGGATGAGCAAAGGGATTTTCTTCTATTATTGTTTCTTAAGAAGAATGAGGAGGTGATAAGGTTTGCTTGGCTCATCTGCTGCCGAAGAGATCTTTCCATTTTAGTGGTGGCAGAAGCACGGGGCAATGGTTTTGAAGATGATTGGAAGTTGTCCTTGTTTGGCTTAGAGGAAGGGTAGGCGTGCAAAGGTGGAGGAGGTTCAACAGGAGGATCTAAGAACAAACTAGCAAAGACTTTCCTAGTGTTGGATTCGACCAGAGGAGGTGAGAATCACCATGAGGGAGAGGGGTAGAGGAAAGTGGGTTAAGGGAGGCAAGGTTTAGTAGGTAATTAAGACTTTCTTGATGTGGTCGTTGGTTGTGGTGCTCGATTTGTAAATGGGTGTGTTGGAAGATGTGCAAGTGATTGGGATGAAGCAATGTAGGGGAAGGGCAGGGTGTCAAACACCCTTTAGAAATTCAATTTGATACCAACTGATGTAACACCACAAACCAACAATCTCAAGTAGAGAATAAATCTCAATACTTAATTTAAAATTTTATTAATTGGATGATCATTCAACAAGGGATGGTGGAGGGTTAAGGTTTTTTAAAGGTTCAATCTACATCTCCTAATTCTACAAACATAAAATACATTTTTTTCTATTTTATCTTTACTAGTTTAAAATAGAAACTTATAATTTCTATAACATTTAAACCTTCTAATCTAAACTTTCAATTTAAAATTTCTAATTTTAAACCATACAAGTAAATTTGTAAATTGATAGAAGGGAATCTTTCATTTCTAATTATCTTCTTGTTTATTTATTTTAGTTTGCTGTTTTGGGTTCTTAAGGTAGTGCGACAATTATGTGTTAGTCATGGTTGTGGCTTTGCTGAATGTTATTTAAAGGAGGCATGTTGCTAGGTAGATCCTTTGGAGATTTGCTTAAAGACACTTTAGTCTCAAAAGGTGCTAAATGAGATAGAAGCTTTAGTTATTACATGATCTGTGGCATGTTGAATGTTTCTTCTAATAGTAAAGTTATTAGAGGGTTCTTTTGGCATTGCATACTATGGTTCACTTAGGTTCTTTGACCTCAAAAGTATAATTAAGGGAGGTAAGAGCTATCTTGTACAATAGCAAGGTTGTCATTGTTTTTAGTTTTTCCGCAAGTCTATTCAAAGATGTCATCAAGTGACCTTTTTGGATTAAATCTTTGGACTTGATTTTAGGGGATAAATGACTAAATGAATGTGAATTCTTGCTGTCTATTGGGCCTACTAATATTGGTATGATTCTTGAATTTTTTTGTTTGCTTTTGAGGTTGGTTTTCTGGTAAGGGTTCAGGGATTTCCTTTGTTGTTTATCTTTTTTGTTTAGTATATTTCAACTTAATAGTTCTTCTTTGAGTATGTGTTTTCACCTCTTTTAGTCTAAAGATGTTTTGGGGAACAATCTAGGAGAAGAATATTTCAACAAATGTGGTCAATATAATCTCCCATTTGGACGAGTACCAAAAACCTCTCTAAAATACATAAAAGAGGCTGTCTGACCAGGAAACTTCATAGATGTAAGGGTGTGTTTCAGGTGAGCACGGTGGATCCCATCATTTAAACAGATGGGGTCCATCATAGTCCACCAATCACGATCAGTGGACCAAAGGATCCCGTTTGGTTTCAGGTGTAAGTTATATAGAGTTAATGCATTGTTGAAAATCACATTCAAGCAACTTCACATTTATTATCTTTTCTTCACCATCCGAAATATATAGAAGATGCTAGTGCACTTCCATATATTTGTCTATTTTAAGTCGAAGACACCTCACTATGTTAAATCTATTAATTTCTTTCTCATTTTTATTCAATTATTCATGAACTTGTTCATTTTCATCTTTTTCTACTAATTCATGTAGGCGATGGTTTGAGTTGGCATTGTTCTAGTTATATGTGTATTAAGAACTCTTTTTCTTTGTCTAGTGACTAATGACTTTGCTAGACTTTTTTTTTTTCCTGATGACTCTAGTGTCATCCTTCATTTTAACACTAAGATTTGTACTCCTACACTTGACATCTATATCCCTTACATCTCTCAGTGATGAGAATGATGATGCTGCTTCTCATCATTTCGGAATGTTGACAAGTAATGATCCTTATTTCGTTAAGTAGCACAATAAACAAAATACAGAATTAAGAAAAGAAATTTACTTTAGGTAGCGGGACTAAGCTGCGCTGTATTTTTTGGGGATGTATATTAGAGATATTAGTTATATATAAAGTAACCAAAAAACTAAACAAAGTAATTTTCAGAAAAAATGATGTATATGCAAACCTAGTTTGTTGATGAAGTTGCCACAGGTTTCAATCTGTCAACTGGTAAAATGAAGCAAATTACCTCTCTTTCTACCTTTTGCACTTCTACCTTGAACTGGATCAAGCTGTCTTTAAAATGGATATTGGACAGGATACTGTATGATGCTCCCTCTTTGCTATTTGTGAGTGGGGTTGCAATGTTAGGTGGACAGATGCTGTTGGGGTTGTTTATATTGGATAGAAGACTGAGGTGGTACTCTAAAACTAGAATGCAAGTAAACTAGGCAAGATTGGATCTTGCAGCTTGGTGAGGCACAACTAGTTCTTTCTTGTTGTAACTGGGAGAGGAAAGGCATATGGATTCACTGTTGAACAAGGGTGAGTTAGATTTCAGGGGAAGTGAGCTGACCGTGGTTATCAGGTGTGGCATGTAGAAAATAGGGATTTATTGATCTACTATGGGCAAATAGGGTTTTCTGGTGTTGAATCAGTGTCAAAGTTGGGCTGTAAGGTAGAACTATGAGGACTTTAGGGGGCTCTCTCTTTTAGGCCATTACAAAAATTTAATTTGTTAAAAGTTGGCATAAATTTTACTAGGTTTTATAGATAGAAAGAATAATAAGAAGAAGAATTTAACAAGTTCTCAAAAAAAGAAAACTAGAATTTTATTTTTAATTTTTACCCTACCCGCCACCACATCGTGTGAAAATGGTAAAATAAATTTAGAAGTTTGTCATGTTGGTTGGAAATGTTGGATTCAAAAAGTGGACCAATGATCTTGAAACCAAAACATAATTTTGAGATTTCCCTATCTTTATGGTATTCTTGCCAAAGCATGTAAAAGCAAAACTGTGCAAGTCCGACGAGACTTGGTAATTGAAATCACCTGGCATGGGTTGACTATGCACATCTTGGCGTTCTCTGTTTTCGGAGAGCCTCCAAGCCTGACTACACTTCCTTCTAGTTTTTATTTAAGGGCTGCATGAAGATTTTGTAGTAGAAATGATTCATGATTGTATCTTTAATGAAAACATTAAGCACCCTTAACCAACCTTCTGAAGTTGTACTATGATATCATACACATTCTCAGTTCGAACAGTAATATGTATTCTGGATATGTAAAACTGGACTTGGTGTTTGGTTAAAGTGGCAAACTCTACTAGGTATACTAATTTGTTCAGTTCTTTAGAATAGCTCGTATTTATTGCTGGGGTTTTTTATCCCATATAATTCATGTAGAATTACATCGTATGTAATGTTTGAAAGCTTTCTTGTCAAACCAATGTCACATTTGGATATTATGAATATTCCTTGTCTTGTTTGTCAAATTTTTCTTTCCATCCTTTTCGCTAAAGCAATATGCACATTTGATACCGTAGGAGGCATTGTGAATAACACGTTGAGGCCTCCAGTGCCTGCTACGTGTGACCCAGAATGGAGAAGGCTAATGGAGCAATGCTGGGCTCCCGATCCAGTGCACAGACCATCCTTCACCCAAATTGCCGGCCATTTGCGAGCTATGTCAGTGCAGGCTAAACCAGCCAAATGCTAGATAGTGTATATTCGGGCAAATATATTTTCCAGTTTGATGAGTGTTACTTTTATTGTTTTGAACTTGCGTGATAGAGTAACGCATGTTATAATTCAGTCAGTTTAGTACGATATCTGCATATGGAGTCGCGTTTTATTTACTTGTAATTTGGATTCACATAAAGTTTATATATCAGCTACCTAGTTTGTACTATATTGCCTTCTGTAGGATCTTCCGTAACTTGGAGATCCTACATTGGATGAATTATGCAATGGTAATTGTAATCAGGAATTTATTTTATTTTATTTTTTATTTTTTATTTTTTATTTTCAAATTTCAACGTGCTGAGGCCGTTGTTGATATGTGATTAACTCGAAGTCTTGTGCTGCCTGTGTTATCAGTTCAGTTTTCGACGTCGCACACAAATCACTTACATTGTACGTATATAACACATGGCGTTCTACTTCAGCACCCACAGTCTTCGAAAAGGAGGATTAGGATTCTTGCATCCTCTATCACCGCAAATTGAACTAGTTATCAGTCAAATGCTCCTCTTTAACCTGTAAAAGCTACCTCAACTCAACTTTGGCTCTTGACCGATATTCCATTCGGCTAGTTATCAGTCAACTAAAACCACCTTATTCATCCCGGTTGAGTTGGTTTGTTATACAGGCAAACTCCTCCAAGATCCCAACTGAATATAATTCAGTAAGAGTGAAGTAAATCAGATTCTGAACTATATCAGTAGGATTAGCACTCAATTCAAGCAAGCACAAGCAGCATAGCCAACATCACTCATCTGGCTATGATTGCGATTAAGGCAACAATATTGCAATCTAGGGAGAATGTGCACGCATTCTGCTCCTTGACTAGTGCACATGAACAACCAATATAAAGGGTGGAGGGCTTCCATGGAGGTGCTCAAACATAGAAGAGGGAGAAAGAACAAAAAAGTAGATTTAGGATTAGGTGGGTAAGGAAACCAATGACAGAGTGGTTTGGGAAGTCCAAGTCAAAGATTAACGTGCCAACCTATAATAGGGTTCATTTTGAAGATGACACAAAGTTAAAAGAATTCTCTAGGACTAAAAGTGATAGCAAGGTATCAAAGAAGGTCATTCCTAGAGATAACTTTGATGTGACCACCAAGCTTAAGGCTTCTAGGAGGCCTAAGAGAGTCCTTAGAAAGGTATAAGGATGATTATCCTTTGTGAATACTAAAAAAATTCAAGTAACAAGTATTGGATCCCCAAGAGTGTATTCCATCGTATTAAATGAGTTTAGCATGTGTCAATTAAATTTGGAAGAGTAATTGACTCAATCTATTGGTACTTTAGGAACCCTTGAATGAATGAAGATAGGATGAATATCCTAATCCTACTTTAAAAGGTTCTAGTGCGTGTCAACAAATTTTGGATGAGTGAATAGATCAATTTGAGTTAACTTGAGACATTAGAATTGTCTCATGTAGTAAGATGGATAATTAGCTAGAGGCTCATATCTAAGATGCATGAAGAATAGAATTTGGTAGATAATCTAGAAATCTTTAGGTGCAGTAAATGGATTAACTTGTAACTTATATCTATGGCACATTATTAGAAGAAATCATATGCATTAGGGAAAAACATTTATAAATGTTTATGATGCTTGATGAAATCTTGTCACATGAGGAATGGATACATGATATAATTCAACATATTTTTTAATTCTCTCAATTTAAATGAATTTATATCTTGTAATTAATGCATGTTCTAGCTTATCATATTTCATAACTTGTATGCATTTGAATTATGCCATACTTATTACAAGTTATATGTATCAAGTTATATCATGTAATTAGTCTTAAGGATGATGGCAACAATTGATATCCTAGGTAGGAATGTCAATTGGATATGTCTTAGTGTAGACTTGCATGATAACCTTGGTTAAGGAAGAATTTCAAGACCATCTAATTACAATCTAGAGTTAACTTGTGCATTTAAATAATATAAAAACAAGTGAGATGTTAGGATGATAATTTAAGCTCAAGATATTTGATGTGATGTATTTAGTTGAGCTAAGTATATCTACAAATCATGTGCATATAGTTTAAGATCATGATTAAAATGTCTCCATGGGATGGACAGATGGTCATTGCATAGGGTATTGCCATAAAAAAAGTCTATAGGTCAATTCTTGACAATGAAATGCTTGCCAGGTTTCTTTTCTCTCCCATGCAATGGTCATTGTTCAAAAGGCAAAAAAAAAAAAAAAAAAAAAAAAAAAAATTAACTGTGATTTATCTCTCTGCAAATGACTGTGAGTCTGGTCATGTGGAGCACCTCAGTCAGTGATTTTTTGCCACCAAGATCATGATTAAAAATTATTTTAAAATTATTTTTAAAAATTTTAACATTGTTTATTTGTTGATAGAAGTTATTGAATAGAGCAATATAGGTGGAAGATTTTTATTTTTGTTTGACATTCTTTGAAAAATAAGAAGTATTCTTTTATAGATTTTTTTAAATATAATAACATAAATAATGTTTATATGACTTTTGTGACTTTCATAACTTTTCAAAGTTTGACTAATAGAGGATACAAAACGTAGTCAACTAAGTAAAAAAAAAATTCAACTGTCCAGTAGTGTGGTAAAAAGTCAACTAAAAGGGTATTTCAATCAACTAGCGTGGTAAAAAGTCAACTAGAAGGGTATTTCAATCAACTGGAGTCTAATCGAAACATTCCATATTTTTAGTTTCAACTAAAACCTTGCATTTTTTTTTAGATTATTAACTCCTCCATCAATGTTTACACCCCCAACCCTCTTAAGCACTTAGGCAATTGTCCTAATTTGACTTTATGAATTCTAAGAGATATTGTTGGTAAAACTCAAATTTCTAAAGGGGGGAATATTTTGAATAAGAGGGATAGAGTTGAAATAAGGGAGAGTGGTTCTTTCATCTAGACTAAGAAAAATGATTTGTTATGGGGGACATGGTTGAAATAAGGGGAGAGGTTTAGTTCGTTCACCTAGACTAAGGAAAATGATTTCTTAAAGGGGAGGAAGGAGAATTTTCCTTAGTGATGTTTTTGGGAGGTGAAATTTGGAATTAGGGCCTAATTTTAATATTTTGTTCAAAATGATACAAGTTGTTGCATTTGGACATTAAAGGGAACGCAAAATGAAAGATAGTTTTTTTTTTACTTAAGTGGTCCTGTATCAACATGTGTTAGAGAAAATTCAAAATTGAATTCTAGATACATGTGTGATTCCTAACTCTTGACACAAAATTAGTCATTTCTAATGGTTAGGAACTCAAGGAGCAATTGTTGGCGTGAACCTCATTAACTAAGGGGGAGAATCATAGTGTATAAGGAGAAGTATCTTTTAAGGAGGAGGACCACCTTGAAAGAACTTGAATTAGCCAGGGGTTGAGAGAGATGTTTCTTAAGGGGAAGTGAAATTTCCCTAAGGAAAATTATTGTAAGGAGAAGATTGAAATAAGGGGAGGTGCCCACTCTGATGAGATGAAGGGATAAAGGGCTGGAATTTTAATGAAAGGATGACCTATGTCAAAGGAGAGAAGTGAGAGCTATAGATATTCATTCAAGTTTGACATTAAATCTCGAAGGACATATAAGCATTGAATGACCTTCTTGTTGTACGCTAAAAGGAAAGAAATTAAGCATTTGAGTTAGGAATCTCCATTTAATTTCAGTATAGAAGATGGAATCTAATTGATGAATGAGTAAATTTAAATATATTTTAAACATTGAAAAGGAGAAGATTATTGATCTAATCATGCCCTAGCTTGGTCCTATTAGACCAAGGATTGGTGTTTTAATGTTTGTGCAATATATTGGTGCAATCATATTTGAGCAATATAATTGATCGAATTTAAGGTTTGGTTGATATATTTGTTAATGCAATTGACCTTTGGTTAAAGTTAATTAGGCTGACCAAGCTTGAGTTGACTCGAGTTGAATTTCAATATTTGATCAATATTAGTGGGTCGAGTGAGATGTTAAGTAGGTCAAGGTTGATTGAATACTTGACAGTCGATCAATATGTTAGTTGATTAAGGGAAGAGTCAAGTAGGTCAAGGTTGACTAGATATTTGATGGCGGAGAAGTCCAGGTGAATCACAGTTGACCGAACATTTGATACTCAGAAGTCCAACATGAAGTTGGCAAGAGAAAAGTCCAAGTGGATCATTGAAGTGATACACTTGGTAGTCGAAAGCTTAATTAAGAGTTGGCAAGAGAAAAATCTAAGTAGGTAATGGTTGACTAACACTTGGTGATCAAAAGTCTAAATAATTCATGATTGACTAGATACTTGGTGATCGAAAGTCCAAGTGGGTCATAATTGATCAGACACTTGGCATGAGAAGCAAAATCCAAGTGAGTCATGGAGGGCCGAACACTTGATATGAGAAGGAAAGTTTAAGTGGGTCATGAAAGCTTGAACACTTGACATGAGAAATGAAGTCCAAGTGGACCATGGAAGATCGAACACTTGGCAATGAGGGAAGACCTAACATGTCATGATTGACCGGATGATAGACATTAGATGAGAAGTTCAAACAGGTCAGAAATACCGGATATTTGCCAATGACGAAGTCCCAATAAGTCAAGTTTGAACAGATGTTATGCAATGTTAAGTCTTGTATGTTGTGGTCAACTGGATACTAGATAAGATGGGATTCAATTTTGGAAAGATCGAAACAAAGGTAGTAATTGATCGCTAAGAAGTAGCAATTTATTGTTGAACCCTAAACACCAAATTTAGAGTTTGAGGGAGTAATTGATCGACTACCAATCGATTGTTGGAACCCAACAACCCAACAATCGATTGTTGGCACTGTAGTAGTGAACAAAGAGGTTGGAACTCAATTGTGGGGTTCAACTGGCCGACTACTAATCGATTGCTGGCACTATAGCAGCTAACAAGGAGGTTAGAACTCAACTGTAGGGTTCAACTAGCCGACTACCAATCGATTGCTGGAGCTATAGCAGCTAACAGAGAGGTTGGAACTCAACTATGGGGTTCAACTAGTTGGCTATCAATCGATTGATGGAACTGTAGCAACATACAGTAGGTTCCATAATCGATTGATCAATAGAGTCCCGCTCTAGTAGAAGTCATATTCAGGGTTACCAATCGATTGTTATGAATTAGCAATTGATTAGTAGACACAACAATTGATTGGTTTGAGTAGCAATCGACTAATGTTGAGGTAAATGAGTCATTAAATTGACATGTTAGAGCAACGATAAAAATCACACTGTAGCAATCAATTGCCAAAGACTAACAATTGATTGCTAGGCAAAAATTAGCCTGCCAATAACCCTATAAAAGAGGATTTTTGATGCAGGATCAACCCGTGTTGAAGTCCAATATGAGTCTTTAAACTTCAAACGGGCATAACTTTTGACTCGGGACTCGGAATCAGACTCTGTTTGTCGTCACACATCAGAATTGGAAAACCTATATTTGTTACAGGTGTAACTATAACTATCAATTTTCAACCCTAAATTTTGATTTTAAATCCTTTTTGCTATTTTTGGTCATTTTTATTTTTTTGGGCATTTAGGGTAATTTTCTTATTTTTGATATTTTTTAGAGAGGATTTGTTTTGATCCGCGTCTTGATTTGAGTTAAGATCGTTAAGTTAATTACTTTCTTTTTTAAGTAAAAATTGTAAGACCCTTGGTGACCGACTAGAGGGAGATGAATATCCTTGCAATATAAAGTGAACCTTTCTCGAACTCTTACGGCTTAATAAGAATTAACACTTGCATAAAAATAATTAAAGATGAAAATTAAAAATAAGAGGCACAAAGAAATTACTTGGTTACAAACGGGGAGATTATTAATCCAAGGAAGTTGAAGCTCATTGTCAAATTCTCCTTCAGGTGGAGAAGCCTTTTACAACATTGATGGCTCACAATAACAAGGCTGGAATCAAGTAGAATCAATTACAAGTGTTCTATTCAACCATTTGGACCAGGGCTGTATTTATAATCCTAGTCGGGACCCCTGGAAGGGTTCTAGGCGTCTCTAGGGAGATAAGACTTTATCCCCATCACAACGGATCACAATTATTGTGATTTGGATAAACTTCATGGTCTGAGTGCCTGGACCAAGTTAACTTGTTTGGTCCAGGCTCTTGCTCCAGCTCAGCTCGCTTGGGTGCGGAAGTAACTTGTTTGGTCCGGGTTCTTACTCTGGCTCCACTCATTTGGGTTCGGGTCTTCTGCTCTAGCTCCGGTTCCACTTACTTGGGTGATTTTGGCCATCCGGAATAGGGCTCGCCCGAACCCAACTTCCAACCTTCTCGAACAAACTTCTGCTCCGGCTTCTCGTCCCTCGGAATCGCCGCGTTCTTCCTTCTCATCCGCTAGCGTACTCTTTCGTCGCGCCTCGTCCCTCGAATGCATCGAGCCTGTCGAGTCTCTCCCGTGCTGTCCTTCTCGCTAGTTACATCTTTTGCTTGTCTCCTCGAGCAATCTTCCACTCTGGCTTCTCGTCCCTTAGAAACACCGCACGCTCCCTTCTCGTCTGCCCACGTACTCTTTTGCAGCATCTCGTACCTTGGACGCGTCGAGCCAGTCGGCTCTCTCCCGTGCTGTCCTTCTCACTAACTACGTCTTTTGCTCGATTTTCTGTGTTTCTAAGTTCCTGCACACTTAGACACAGAGTTAAAAATCAATAGGACCTAATCTGATTTGGTTGATCACATCAAAATTACCTTGGGTACTAACAATCTCCTCCTTTTTGATATGATCAAACCCAAGTTAAGTTAGGGTAAACCATAAACAAATAGCAGTTATAATTTTTACAAAAAATTACAAGTACAAAAATTAAATTAAGTGCAACATTTAAAAAAAAAATTAAAATTGTACTACCCTCCTTCTAGACTTAATCTTTACTACTCCCCTGTTTGATCACATTAAAGGTGGGGTACGTTAAACATAGAACTTGGAAGGTCTAAAAGGTCTAAGGGAAAAATAATTTTTTTTGGAAAAATTTAAAAATTTACATTTTGATCACTAGTTCATAAAAATTTCAAAAGATGGTTTAGATTAGCTTTTTTTAAAAAACTTATCCCTAAGTCCAAAAAAGTAGTTAACTTAAATATGATTTTAGAACCCAGTATAGGTACCTACTTACTAGATTCATTAAAAATTTGGGAGGTACATAACTTCTGGGGGTTTTTCTAATTTATTCTTGGTGTTTTCTAACGTACCAGTTTAGCCTTCTATACTTTCTAAATTTTAATTTTTGAAAGTTATTCAGTTTCAAACATGCATGTTCATTTTTCAAACTTTTGATTTATATTTTTAATTTATTATTTTTCTAATTTTAAATTATCAAACAAATCTAAGGGGCATGCATTAGCTAATTATCTTTTCAAGTCTATATTTTCTTTTTCTAATTTTACTAAATCCTTGGAAAGAATCTTAATAAATTTAAATGACTTTTCAGGAGATAAGGCACGTACTTGA